>NC_085138.1:190362244-190608368 GCF_035046485.1 Aedes albopictus
CTCGCAGTGAAATTTCCGGATGACGATTAAGGAACAGCGCAACCCACTTTCAACCAGGAACGCCGTTTTTGAACGGATTTGGTCGATCAGTTGCTCGTATGTAATGAACAACACAAGCCTTCAACCGATTTGTATTCACCGGAAATCCCCTTTTTGCGTTGTCCAGCAACCAATCCGCATTTTTTTTCTCTTCTGCGCTTGTCAGCACCGCATCTTTTCCCGGGTTGAGCTTCGAAAATTTTCCCAGAACCTTGTCACGCAGCGTTGTGTTAGGAATTCCGTATAATTTTGCCGTACTACGTACGGAGCATCCAGCTTTTACCTGTCGAACAGCTTCTTCGATCTTGTTGCGATCGTACAGCAGATTTTTACGAAGTTTTTTTTCAAGTCCATCTGTTGATTGGAAATGGGAGCAAATGAATTCGGTGGTTCCTTATTCCGGTCACAATTGTTTTTCTCATTTAGCATTCAAATTTATAGTTCAACGAACTATCAAAGTGATGTGAAATTCATAAAAATAATATTTTTGTTCTCCTGTTCGGACGTTTTAAGAATTGTTTTTGGTGGTATTCAACGGGAAAATCACTAATGTCGAATTCGTTTATTCCCGACGGTGCACTGCACCGGTGTAGCAATTGACACCGGAAAAACGAACGGTTTCGGTGCATTTTGTTGACAGCTTATGATGGTATTAGTAAGAGCGCGTGAGAGCGTCAATGAAAACAATAAAGGATATCAAAAATAAACATAATCAATATTTCATTATTTCCGTGATGAACAAAATTATTTTAATTTATTTTTATTTTTTACTTTCTACATCCTATTTAACAATTTTAAAAGTTTTCAGTAATCCACTTGTACATGATAAACTTGTAATAATAAATGTTACTTGAAAATTGTTATCCAATATTTTAACATTCCTACATTATTTATCTTCTTCAAATTTTTCAATTAAAAGCAAGTTTTTAGAATTTGACAATTTCCGTTGCCCAATAAAAAGGATGCTAACATACAATTGTAAACGATCTACGTGCACAAATTTAACACAAGAAATGTGAAAGCCAGTTCAATAGAAAACGTTTAGCTACAAAATAAAAAGAAAAATAAATAAATGTTTTTTAGAACGTAACTTTATTGAAACGCAACTCATATTGGCGATTAAAAGAAGAGGTTATGTCGTGAAAATTTGGAAGTTTGAAAGGGAAATACCAGTTCCCCATCAGTTTAATCATCAATTTTTTGGTAAATTTATCGCTAAAATGAATTTTTCTACCCCTATCCCACATTAAATTTTATCTGGAACGACTCAATCATTAAAATACGAAATGGGATTTCACAAAACATAACCTCACTTTAGGAGGTTACGCTTTAACCATCCTTTAGTGACATTTGTTTGACTTTCAATGTAATTCAAAAATTCAATATTTCTGGTGTTCGATTTGAATACGTCGAATCTGCATAGGAATAACAGCAAACATACGACCTATTCAAATCGAACGCCAGATTTGTTGTAAGAAAAAAATAGAATTTGCAGTTTTTGAAACTGTTTGTACCTACAAAATGTTACTTCAGTAATATTTCAGTCCAATTTGAATGGATAGATTTTTATTCTATTCTGAGCTTATCAAAACTTTATTACATCAATAGATTACCATGCGACAGAATATTCTAATGATGAAAATCATTTAAAGTAATCCACATATTTGCGATAATCAAAAAAAAATAGTAATTGGAAAAATATACGTTGTTATTTAACTAAAAATTTTGAAAAAGGGAAAAGCCCGAAAAAAAATATATACGTTAAATCAACTCTTTAAAATTTCATGTTACCGATAAATTTTGAAGATTCCTCAGAAGTTGATTGTAAGACGTGATATGTAATCATTGATCAAGTTGAAATAATTTTTAACGCACAGATTTGCTGTTAAATGAATATACAAGAAAACAGTTGTTACGTTTGTAAATTAGTTGTGACGTATGTAAAGTAGTTTTAAGAATTTTCCATGAATTGGAGAATGCAATTCATAGAAAATTCTTCGATTGTTGCATGGAGTGTGTTTCGTTTGTAAATAGTTGTGAACATATTGTCAGTTAATTTTCTGTTTTGTACTGTGATTTGTTCATTTGCCCCTAAATTTTAATATGCATTTGTAGCGCTCCAAACATTTCAGGAGCGAACCAGCACAAAACACGCAAGCCGTCCCCTAACACGGACATCAAATTGTAGACGGTCTTGTGTTGTTGCCCAAATCAGGATGCCCTTAGGATTAGAAATTCCTAGACCAAAACAAGCTATGAATGCAGCAACAGCTGCTGCGAACTGAAAGGCGAACTGCCAAACAAAATACAATTCTAGGATGGCTGATGGACCAAGAATAATTATGAAACCTCGGCATCCTGGCATTGGACTTCGTTATCTGTTTAGATAACTGGGCACAATTTATGTCATGTGTTGCATGTTTGTGTTTTGTGCATTTGTAATGTTCCATTTTGTTCTTCGTATCTAAGTTCCCAGACGTGGGGCCCGATACGGAAAATAAAATGTGCATTTATGAGGTTCCAATGTATCCGTTACATTGGCGCCCAACTAAAAAACCCACGTTCAGTTTAAAGTTTAGTGTTTCTTTGTTGATCTATCTGGTTTATTTTAGGTAAACTTAGAGTAGATCAAATATGAGTGTCCGCAACAGTAAAGATAGAGAAAGGCTAAGTACTTGGTTGATGGCAGTTCTTTGGCGGTTGTTTAATGGCGTTAGATCATACCCTTTGCTAGGATTCGCTGGCGTAATTAGTTTAAAGTTAGCCTGGTGGCAATCAGTTTTAAGTTAGCCTGAAGGCAATTAGTTTAAGGTTAGCCTGGTGGCAATTTAACTCGCGGAGTTATCTGGTAAGCGTTTGGCTTACGTAATATGGTTAGTCTGGTGACAATTTCACGCTGAGGTCTGCTCAGCACCAAAAAAAAAAAATAAAATGATCATCGCTGCCATCAACCGACCACTTGGAAGGATGGTTAATAGGAGTTTTTTTAGAATTTTTCAAGAATCGCGATTTCGATTCTTGAAAAATTCTTCCGCTGTTGCTGGTGTTGTGTTACGTTTGTAAATTAGTTGTGACGTATGTAAAGTAGTTTTAAGAATTTTCCATGAATTGGAGAATGCAATTCATAGAAAATTCTTCGATTGTTGCATGGAGTGTGTTACGTTTGTAAATAGTTGTGAACATATTGTCAGTTAATTTTCTGTTTTGTACTGTGATTTGTTCATTTGCCCCTAAATTTTAATATGCATTTGTAGCGCTCCAAACATTTCAGGAGCGAACCAGCACAAAACACGCAAGCCGTCCCCTAACACGGACATCAAATTGTAGACGGTCTTGTGTTGTTGCCCAAATCAGGATGCCCTTAGGATTAGAAATTCCTAGACCAAAACAAGCTATGAATGCAGCAACAGCTGCTGCGAACTGAAAGGCGAACTGCCAAACAAAATACAATTCTAGGATGGCTGATGGACCAAGAATAATTATGAAACCTCGGCATCCTGGCATTGGACTTCGTTATCTGTTTAGATAACTGGGCACAATTTATGTCATGTGTTGCATGTTTGTGTTTTGTGCATTTGTAATGTTCCATTTTGTTCTTCGTATCTAAGTTCCCAGACGTGGGGCCCGATACGGAAAATAAAATGTGCATTTATGAGGTTCCAATGTATTCGTTACATTGGCGCCCAACGTGAGGTCTTGTGCATTTATAAGGTTCCAATGTACTTTCCGTTACAGTTTACCTCGAACAGAAAATCATCATTCCTACCAAAACAAATCACGATACAAGTTCAGCGATATGCATATATGTATTGGTAAAACTAGCTTTGTACCTGATACACCGTGCTCAAACTGGGTGTAGCATTTTCTTGCACCGGTGCCAATCGGGTGTCAAAACAGAACAGTACCTGCGAATAAACGAACGGTTTCGGTGCATGCCCAAGTAACACAGAAAACATCTTTGAGAATCAACTTTGAAAAAGACGTTGTAGTATAGTACTATAATCGTATTTGTACACATATTATGTTGAAATCATGTTTTAACTTTGTTTGGCAATAACAAGTTACGGAAAAATGTTATCATCCTCACTACAAGTTAAAATAACGTAAATTTAATGTTGGTTACACAAGATATTTGTGTCATCGTTTTCCTTCAATTAAAGATGATATGTATAACATCAGTAGCACATAGTTATAACCTTTGAGCTCAAACATGTTATTAAAACGTTGTTTTCAGGTACTAAATACGTTAATGTACAACATTATCAGTTTGATATCTCTCCTCACTGACTTGATCATTATTTAAGAAACAACTTTGTTATTGTAATACCTATGTTCAAAACAGGTCATCCAAAACCAAAAATGACATCGTCGTATGCTATTGGGAAGTAGATGTTCAAAATACGTTGCTATGATGTTTTTTCAATGTATTTCATTCGATTCTAGTGGTATTCGACAAACATGTTATTGAGATGTATAATAGTCGTAATTTGAACGTATTTCTAGAACTTTGAGTTTTTCCGTATATCAGTGCCTGCTAAAAAGGTTCACACTACCATTTTTATATATAGCCGTTCATCTACTGATATTTCTGCCAATAATTATCCATCTGGAACATTTTTAATATGTAATGAAATAATATAATTTCCTTATTGACAATGAAGACAAATTCTACAGTCTAAAAGAACACCATTAATACATCATAATTGAAAATAACATCCCAAAACATTCTGACGGTACTTTGTCAAGAAGCCACCATGTTGCATGACTGAAAATTTGTTTGAAAATTTCTTACAAATCACAGAGATGTCAAAAAAATGCCTTCTTATTTCCAATCCGATGGAAAGCGAATGAATTTATGACGAGGAAAAGTGCTTATTTCACCATAAATTTTGAACGGCACATGAAATTAAGTCATAGTGCCCAAACATCGAGATGATAAATTACAAACGAAATGTATGGCCAAATAATTATTTTGAGCCATCACTAAATACTGCTTTTATAATAGATGCCATATTTATTTGCTGTGCGTGGCTAATAAACATTAATTTCGTGCCAGCAATAACTAAGTTGTTATGATGTTGCTGAGAACATATTCGATACATAATTTTATGTTATAAGAATGTATTGAAAAACATCTTCAGTAACTTAAAAGATGTTTTATAAGCCGCCATTTTTTGCGCTTTTTCGGTTATATAAGTGTATGAAAATACGTTTCCCATATTTGAAACAAAACATGGACGTTTGTATAAAACATGTATTATATACAGTATTATAACAAATTGTGTTACTTGGGTGTTTGCTACACCCGGTGGCAAAGCGGTGCAAATAAACGAATTCGACATAAATGTTTGGTTTGATCGACTCCACACGTCGGCTCGGGAAAATAACAAACATGGCGGCTGCTGGTAAGGCGTTGAGTATTTATTAACTTTTCGCAATAATACACAATCAAATAATGCTAGTCATAAGTTTTGTGACGTGAATTTAACTATTAAATTTATATGAAATGATTTCAGCAAACTTGTACATTCAATTCGGATGATAATCAATGTTTTGTTTCACGTGAACGGAATTAGGCACTGATTGGAATTAGGCGTGGTCACGGTACTTGTATCACTCACCTTTGGGGATGATTTGTGAAAAAAATACCCGGATTCGTACGTCCGGGAATTGATGGCTCTGAGGGGATTGACAGGATGTTACGCTTCTAGCCGACAAGGTCTTGATGATTTTGCCAGGACCTCAGTGACGTCTGTGTTCCGAGAAGTTTGAGAGGTTTAAGTTCGGCTAGAACTAACTGAGAACGCGCGCCATCAAGCAGCTGAAACTACACCGCGCTCGCGCTGTTTATGACGAGCGCGGTCTTTTTGGTTGTGTTGTACTGTTACAATGGCGCGCGTCCTACTACAGGGTTAAGTCTCTACAAGACTAATTGGTCATCAAAATGTTAATTGGAAATAGACTACATAATTGGACTCTTGGCGTTCAATTTCTTAAATTAACATCATTTAAAGGGCGAACACGATGGAATTGCCACACAGAAAATATTGTATAACTTTTGATTGCGTTCGCCAAAATAGCTTTTTTACCATGAATAGTATATTATGTGTAGCTAATACCATAAAATTTTCATTAAAATCGGTTGAGTATTGGCGGAGATATCGTTGAAACAAGGAAATTGCCACTTGAGAATCTTGTGCAAACAAACATTTTGGAAAATATCACTTTTTTGCCGTTTCAACGCTGGCGCCAAAAATACTGAATCGATTTCAATGAAAATTTTTATGTACGTAAAGTATGTATGTAGAAGTAGTTTGTCAAAATTTCATTCAATTTGATCATGCCGTTAAAAAGTTATAGCCACATATGTCGCACCATGTCACAATAAGCAGATGTGGTTTTTTGTATAGTGAAATTCAAACTGATCTTACTTTGAAAGTACTCAACAAAAATGGCTGAAATTTTCACTGTAAACAGTTTAACACAACAATTTTACACTGTCAAAGTTTTATAAAAATCGGAACAGTGTTACCAGTTCTACAGTCAAAATAGTGCTCGCGGAACTAAAAATGGCCAAAAAGCACCTAAAATTTACCTTGAAGCGATTTGAGCATTGGATATTTACTAGAAAAAGTACTGAACCGATTTCGATCAAATTTTTACCACTTAATTGATACTATGTTAAGAATATCGAGTGAAATTTTCAAACGTTTAGATGAGGTAACAAAAAAAGTTATAGCCTTAGTAATTTTTAAAAATGGGTGCATAAATTTTCTAAAATCCCATTTTATGATATCGACAATATATGCGCCAATACTCAACCGATTTTAATGAAAACTTTATGGTATTAGCTACCCATAATATACTATTCATGGTCAAAAAATTAGCTATTTTGACGAACGCAATCAAAAGTTATACAATATTTTCTGTGTGGCAATTTCATCGTGTTCGCCCTTTAGAACTATCATTTCGTAAAATCACCATTTCCCGAGAATAGCTTGACGAATCTTCGTGAAATTTATATGGTACCTGCACAACTTCAAACGCTTCATAGTACCCCTTTCTTTTTGCCTTTCTCGTACACTAAGTGTACTATGTTCACTCTAAAAACGACTTTTTGATAGAAAGCTCGGAGGGTCGAATCACATATACCAATCGACTCAACTCGACGAAATGAGGTGATGTCTGTGTATGTGTATGTGTGTGTGTGTGTGTGTATGTGTGTATGTATGTGTGTGTGTGTGTGTGTGTGTGTGTGTGTGTGTGTGTGTGTGTGTGTGTGTGTGTGTGTGTGTGTGTGGACAAAAAAAAACTCACATCACTTTTTTGAACAAAACCTCAACCGATTTTAATGACCGATAGTTCATTCGACGTGGAATATGGTCCCATTGTTTCCTATTGAAAATGGTTCGGATCGGTCCAGCCGTTCCGGAGCTATGGCCATATAGGTGTTCCGGACCGGTACCCCAGGAAGGGGCCAGATATGAAAACGCTACAAACCCATCCATGCAACTCATCAATCTACGGCATTTTCGATAACTTGATGAACGGTAAACAGAAAATGGTCTCAGACCATATTTGAACCGGTAGTGTCCCGGAACCGGTTCCGGGTGTCCCGCCGGAAGTGGCCAAACATAAAAGTGCACTAAACCCATGCATGCGGCACATCAAATCGCAGCTTTTTCGAAACCCTGATGAACAGTAAGAAGGAATACATTCTCAGACCATATCGGAACCGGTAGTATTCCGGAACCGGTTCCAGATGTCCCGCTGGAGGTGGCCAAGTATAAAAGTTAACCAAACCCATACATGCGACATATCAAATAGTGGCTTTTTTGATATCCTGATGAAAGGTAAGCAGGAAATATTCTCAGACCATATTTGAACCGGTTGTGTTCCGGAACCGGCTCCGGGTGTCCCGCCGGAAGTGGCCAAATATAAAATTGAACTAAAACCATGTATGTGACATATCAAACCGCGGCTTTTTCGATAACCTGATGAACAGTATGCAGGAAAGCATTCTCAAAACATATCGGAACCAGTAGTGTTCCGGAACCGGTTCCAGATGTCCCGCCAGAGGTGGCCAAGTTTAAAAGTTAACCAAACCCATACATGCGACGTATCAAATAGTGGCTTTTTCGATATCCTGATGAACAGTCAGCAGGAAAATATTCTCAGACCATATGTATCTGAACCGGTAGTTATCCGGAACCGGGTCCAGGTGTCCCGCCGGAAATGACCAAACAAAAAAGTGAACCCATGCGACTAATGAAATCGCGGATTTTAAGGTATCTTGATTTGGCAAAAAAAAGTTTCCGGCTATATTTGGAACAACCGGTAGTATTCCTCACCGATTAAGGGTGCCCCATTGGAAGTGGTCAAATGTAAAGGAGAACCAACCCCATAAATAGCTGTTTTGGTAACCTGATGAACGGTTAACAAGAGAAACAATCATAGACCACACTTTGGAAAACCTTTGCCGAAACCGGTTCCAGGTGCTCCGCTGGAAGTGGTCAAATGTAGAACGGAACCAAACGCATGCACTCCGCGCATTAAATATCGGCTTTTTTGATGACGCGCAGAACGGTCAGCAAGAAAAGTCTCAGTCCATTTTAAGACTACCGGTAGTGTACCGGAACCACTTTCGAGTGTCTCGACGGAACTGGCGAAATGCACAAATAAGTGTTTGACTGTACATCAAATAGCAGCTTTTTTGAATACACGATGATCGATTCGTAAGAACATAGCCTCAGACCATATTTTAGACAACCGGTAGTGTCCCGAAACCAGTTCTGGGTGTCCCACTGGAGGTGGTCAAATGTAAAAGTGATCTGTACCCACCCATGCATGAGATAAATCAAATAGTGTTTTTTTTTTTTGGGTAACCTAATGAACGTTAGCAATGAAATAGTCTCAGACTATATTTGGGAGACCCGGTGTGCTCCGGAAGCTGTTCCGGTACCGCATCGAAAGTAACCAAATGTACCATGCAACATATTACATCACGGCTTTTTGAATAACCCGAGGAACGGTTAACTAGAAAATAGGCTCACACCATTTTACAGACTACCGGTAGGGTTGCACAACCAGCGTTTGGTGCTTCGCCGGAACTACGAAAGTAAATAAAACCAATGCAAGCGATAAATATGTGTAAGAGAACAAAATCTTACAAATTAAACCCACATACAAAAAGCACTATACTCACTACCTATCGCTCTTGTTTTCAACGGTCAATTAGATATAGCCCAAATTTTCAGACAAAAATTTGTGATCTGTGAATGTGTAAAGAGTTATAGCTTAGCTTGTTAGTATCGTCTTGATATTGATCAGCCTCCAGTGTTAGTGAAGGTGCTCAACAAAGTGCTCAAGCAGTCAACTGAGAAGTCTGATATTTTTCAGCCCTGCTTATACGTTGAACATAATGTCGGACTATGTGCAATCAATAAGTTTTAAGTCAATTCAAAGATGTCTGATAAAATGCTTGCTTTTCTATAAAAATATTCGGATTCAGAAACACTTTGACTTACGTTGCCGGAAAGATTGTGAGAACATGTTCGACGAGAAAGGCACTATCACCACTAGGTGGATAAATTTGGGTTTTTATATCTTGCAATCACCCAAAAATGATTGATTTTCCAAAATTTCAAATACTCTTTCCCCCTTCTCTTCTAGAACTGCTAGAGTCAAAACTTCAGAATTATGAGTTTCTAGTCCAGAATGATGCAGTTTCAAATGTGCTCAAGAAACATTTTGTTATGATTCCTTAAAGCCACATTACATATGACAAATATTTGGCCAAACAAGACGAACATTTGTTCAACACAAAGCTGTCATTTTAGACTTTTTTAATTGTTTAAAGCTTACCGCTTTTGCTTCTAGTATTGGGTATGTATTTATTTCCTCCATACTTTAAATTTTATCATAATTTTAACTTAACTCCGAAGAAACAGAACTCACAACCAACCAACATATGACCAATCACCCTACCAGAGTCGGTGTTTTCTCCTCTCTTCCGTCAAATGACCAGTAGTGCAACAAGAATGGAAACACCTCCTATGCATCGGTCTCTTTGCTTAATCAGCCACTGCAGCAGCAGCAGCCTACCACTTCTGGGCCATAATGCTCGTTCTCAGATCATGGCCTACGTGAAAAACCTCACGTTTCAAAAGTTGGTACAATGTAGGGTCCCACACCCGTTGAGCATGGCACGTTCTATTACCGCCGTATGCCAACACGAACCAAGTAATTCACGTTAACCAGAGCTGACGACAATAGGGGCAACGACCCTACAGTAGTGGCGTGTGCGATCACCCGTCCGTCAGGTTCCCAGACAAACTTCAACCGCACACAGAGCGAGAGAGAGAGCCTCACAGTCACTCTAGGTACCTAAATGGCCCGTGTAGGAGGAAATTAATATTAAAATAAATTCACGCGAAAACGAGTGATAATTAAAACGACACACCACCACTTGATCAAAGAGCGTACAGTGCTTTTTTTCATGTTCTATGAAAGTTTATTGAGCGTGATTAAATTTATACGACCGCGAAACGTGCTGCACTGCGCGGTGCGCAGCCAGGCGTGGCATGACGATTAATCATTTTCTTCTAGTGGGAATAAGATCGAGTTGCGGTTTCGCGGATTTGAGGTAGATCTTTATGATTTTACTCGAGTCTTGTTTCAACTTAGTGCAGTTGCCTAACTGCAGTGCTTTCATGGTCGAATCTGAGCTTGTTACTTGAGATTTCCAAATCTCAACACTTGATAAACCCTTATAGGAATTTCTTCAAATGACTGAACTTTGAGTTCAGCCATATCTCTTCTAAAGATTCCTCCAAAAATTCTTTTAGAATTCAGATTTTTTTTCCATATTCCCGTACTGCTGCATACTTTATTATTTATTTATACCTGAACTGCTTCATGGGTACTTCCAGGAATTCCACTAGAAATTCATTTGGGGATTTTTTCAGGATTTATCAAAAATTCTAAGATGATTCTCGCAGGATTTCCTAGAATTATTTAAGCAAGGTTTGTTCAGATATTCTTGCTGGGTTTCCTTTAGCGATTATCCAGGAAATTCCTTCAAGGATTGCTACAGAAGTTCGTGCATATATTCCTTCATGTGTTTCTTCACATTTCCCATCAGAATTCTTCTGAAAATCTCTGAAGAATTCAAGAAATGACTCCAAGGGTTATCAAGGAGTTCCTCCAAATATTTTTTTTTCAAATGACGCAATTCCAAGAAAAAAATACAGATATTTGGAGACAATTTTAGAGATTCCTACAGGAGTTTACTTTGTTAACGCAGATTTTTTTTCTTAAACTCTTTCAGAAATTACATACATTTATTTGTTCAACATCATTAAGACAAGACATAATCAACAATAGTACGCCACAATACTCGGTTTGTGGCTGCCGCTCTCCATCCTCGGTCGCGCCCAATGCTCGCCAGGTCACGCTCCACCTGGTCCGCCCATCGTGCTCTCTGCGCTCCACGCCTTCTTGTGCCAACCGGATCCGTTGAAAACACCAGCTTTGCAGGGTTGTTGTCCGGCATTCTTGCAACATGCCCTGCCCAACGTATCCTTCCGGCTTTGGCCACCTTCTGAATGCTGGGTTCGCCGTAAAGTGCAGCGAGCTCGTGGTTCATCCTTCTCCGCCACACACCGTTCTCCTGCACACCGCCGAAGATCGTCCTTAGCACGCGTCGCTCGAAAACTCCGAGTGCTTGCAGGTCCTCCTCAAGCATGGCTCATGTCTCGTGCCCGTAGAGGATCACCGGTCTTATTAGCGTTTTGTACATGGTGCATTTGGTGCGTGGGTGAATCTTTTTTCGACCGCAGTTTCTTCTGGAGCCCGTAGTAGGCCCGACTTCCGCTGATGATACGCCTCCGAATTTCTCGGCTCACGTTGTTGTCAGCCGTCAGTAAGGATCCGAGATAGACGAATTCCTCCACCACCTCGAAAGTATCCCCGTCTATCGTAACATTACTACCCAGACGGATCCGGTCGTTTTCGGTTCCGCCTACCAGCATGTACTTTGTTTTTGAGGCATTCACCACCAGTCCGACCTTTGCTGCTTCGTGTTTCAGGCGGGTGTACAGTTCTGCCACCGTTCCAAATGTTCTAGCGATAATGTCCATGTCGTCCGCAAAGCACACAAATTGACCGGATTTTGTGAAAATCGTTCCCCGGCTGTTGAGCCCGGCTCGTCGCATCACACCTTCCAGCGCGATATTGAAGAGTAGACATGAGAGTCCGTCACCTTGTCGCAGTCCCCGGCGAGATACGAATGAACTGGATAGTTCACCCGAAACCCTTACGCAGTTTTGCACACTGTCCATCGTTGCTTTAATCAGTCTAGTCAGCTTTCCAGGAAAGCCGTTTTCGTCCATGATTCTCCATAGCTCTGCGCGGTCGATACTATCGTATGCCGCTTTGAAGTCGATGAACAGGTGGTGCGTTCGGACCTGGTATTCACGGCATTTCTGGAGGATTTGGCGTACGGTAAAGATCTGGTCCGTTGTCGACCGGCCGTCGATGAAGCCGGTTTGATAACTTCCCACGAACTCATTTGTTTTAGGTGACAGACGACGGAAGATGATCTGGGATAGCACTTTGTAGGCAGCACTCAAAATAGTGATCGCCCTGAAGTTCTCACATTCCAAATGGTCGCCTTTCTTGTGAATGGGGCAGATTACCCCTTCTTTCCACTCCTCCGGTAGCTGTTCGGTTTCCCAGATCCTGACTATCAGCCGATGCAGACAGGTGGCCAACTTTTCTGGGCCCATCTTGATGAGTTCAGCTGCGATACCATCCTTACCAGCTGCTTTGTTGGTTTTGAGCTGGTGAATGGCATCCTTAACTTCCCTCAGCGTGGGAGTTGGTTCATTTCCGTCATCCGCTGCATTGGCGTCGTCGTTCCTTCCGTTGCCGTGGGCTCCCGTGCCTACGTTCTCCACGCCGTTTAGGTGCTGATCGAAGTGCTGCTTCCACCTTTCGATCACCTCACGTCCGTCCGTCAAGAGGCCTCCGTCTTTATCCCTGCATATTTCGGCTCGCGGCATGAAGACGTTGCGGGATACGTTGAGCTTCTGATAGAACTTCCGTGTTTCTTGGGAACGGCACAGCAGTTCCATTTCTTCACACTCCGCTTCTTCCAGGCGGCGCTTTTTCTCCCGAAAGAGGCGGGTCTGCTGTTTCCGCTTCTGTTTGTAACGTTCCACGTTCTGTCGAGTCCCTTGCTGCAGCATTACCGCCCTCGCTGCGTTCTTCTCCTCCAAAACCATTCTGCACTCTTCGTCGAACCATTCGTTCCGTCGATTCCGTTCCACGTAGCCGATGGTGCTCTCGGTTGCGTCGTTGATGGCTGCTTTCACTGCACTCCAGCAGTCCTCTAGAGGGGCCTCATCGAGCTCGCCCTCGTCTGGCAACGCGGCTTCGAGGTTCTACGCGTATGTTGAGGCGACATCCGATTGCTTCAGTCGCTCTAGGTTGTACCGTGGCGGTCGCCGGTACCGTACATTGTTGATGACGGAGAGTTTTGGGCGCAGTTTGACCATCACCAGATAGTGGTCGGAGTCAATGTTGGCGCCACGATAGGTCCTGACGTCGATAATGTCGGAGAAGTGCCGTCCGTCAATCAGAACGTGGTCGATTTGAGATTCCGTCTGCTGTGGTGATCTCCAGGTGTAACGATAAGGGAGGCTGTGTTGGAAAAAGGTGCTACGTATGGCCATATTTTTGGAGGCGGCGAAATCAATGAGTCGTAGGCCGTTTTCGTTCGTTTGCTGGTGGGCGCTGAACTTACCAATCGTCGGTCTGAATTCCTCCTCCTGGCCTACCTGAGCGTTCAAATCTCCTATGATGATCTTGACGTCGTGGCTTGGGCAGCGATCGTACTCGCGTTCGAGCTGCGCGTAAAATGCGTCCTTGTCATCATCAGTACTTCCGGAGTGTGGGCTGTGCACGTTTATTATGCTAAAGTTGAAGAATCGGCCCTTGATCCTCAACCTGCACATTCTTTCGTCGATCGGCCACCAACCGATCACGCGCCTCTGCATATCACCCATCACGATGAAAGCTGTTCCCAGCTCGCGTGTGTTGCCGCAGCTCTGGTAGATGGTATGATTACCTCTAAACGTTCGCACCATGGATCCTGTCCAACACACCTCCTGCAGCGCTACGATGCCGAACCCGCGGTCCTTCAGTAGATCGGCGAGTATGCGGGTGCTCCCAATGAAGTTGAGAGATCGGCAGTTCCACGTACCGAGTTTCCAATCGCAAGTCCTTTTTGTTCGCTGGGGTCGTTGCCGTTGGTCTCGGTTCGTATTATTCTGTAGCTGATTTTCCGTTACAATGGTTTTTTACGGCTGGCTCGTAGGGCCTGACACCAACCCCCTACTTTCCGGAGGACCATAGTGCACAGTTGAGCTTAGAGTCCTTCCCTGGCACTCGGACGTAGATCAGCCGCCCCTAACATGGGGATCAGACGCTGTTATGAGCCGCTCCTCCTGGAGAACAGACGCTCAGGTTTGCCGAAGCAAACCCCCCCCCCCTTCCCTGTCAGCCTACGACCAAAGTTCCCACCGGGGTTGGTTACCCGATCTTCCCTAAGGTTGCTCATAGTTTCCGGCCGGTACCGCGTGGAGGTAGGGATAGGAGTTGCTGGGCAGAGGCTAGTGGATCACAATGGGATCTGAATTGCGCAGCATACCCAGCCTTTACCGTGCCTTTCTTTCAGAAATTATTGTTGAAATTTCTCCAGAGTTTCCTTATTCCAGAGTTTCCTTATTCCATATATTCAAAGATTCCCTCAGGCATTTATTTAGAATTTTCACTGGAAATTTCCCAAGTAACAATTTTATTGCTGATTAGTTTTGTTTGATTTTTATTAGGGTTTTATTACAGCAATAATTAAAACTCGCAGTTTTATGACTGCTTTTATGAAAACCATTGATAAAATGTTTTATAGTATACTTGAAGATATCCATAAAGACAGATTTTAAAAGTAAACAAAACTTTCCGATTTGTAAACCTTCTGGCAATCATTATTACCACAATAAAACTGTGAAAACTCTCAACAGATGGCGATCCGTTCTATTAGTAACGACATCTGTTGGTGGAAAAGCAGAACTACGACATTTCTAGGTTTATTGCGGTCATCATAAAAGTAAACTTGCTTTCGTTTTATTTTCGCTGATTATGGTTGTCGCCATATTGAAGAATTAGCTAACGTGAATGGAAAATAGTTAATTTTGCTCAAATTAGCAATGAATTGATAGTTGGCCACCATTTCCATAACATGCTCACATGAATAAACTCTCTCTGCTGAGTTTTCTTGTGATTCGAGATAGTTTTACTAAATAAACAAATTGATTTATTCCATTCCAAGATGATAATATTCACTATTTTTGAAGCGCATTAATTTTATGATTCTGCCACCCCAATATTCACGGTAAAATTGAATGCGCATAAGCCTACCAACACAATAACAACTAAATATTACTTTGAAATGACCGCTTCTACTTACGAATGATGTATCGTCTTGAAACGTGCCATCGAAGAAACTTCTCTGCATTTTGAGCTGTCATAGCTTATGTTGAAAAAAAAAAACAACAACAATCGAGAATGGGAACTACTAGGTTTTAAAACGGTTTTATTGCTACTCTTAATGCGGTTTGCAAAACCTCTCCGAGAGTGGTCCACTTAGCTGGAAGATGCTCTTAAAGAGGTGATCAAGAGGTTTTGATGTATAAATCAGTTTTATTGAGAGTTTTATAAAATTGGTCATGAAGATCTCTTGTAGAGCCGAACAAAACTTAAAATGTTACTTAGGTTATCAAGAAGTTTCTCCAGAAGTTCCTCCAAGTATTCCTCAAGGGATTGCTTAGGGCTTATTGAGACCTTACTTCAGGAATTGTTCCACATTTTTTCGTGTAATACTTGAGCTCCTCCAAAGATTCTCACAGAAATTCCCATAGAAATTACTCCACAATCTATTCCTAGGGATTTTCAAAGAATTTATCATTTAATTTTTCTATTTATACCTGCAGAGGGTTCTCCTGTTCTTCCAGGTATTTTTTCAAAGATTCTTTTAGAAATAAAAAAAAACATTCAGAAGTATTCTAATTTTTTCCCAGGTTAAGTTTTGTTTCTTCAGGATTTCCTTAAGGAATGTGTGCAATTATCCCTAAAGAAATCGCATATGAAATTCATCAGGGATGTTTTCAGGAGTTTTTCTTAGTATTCCTTGAAAAATTCCTCCAGGAATCCCTCAGAAATTTATCGGTGGATTTATACAAGAAATCCACCAGTACCGTTGTCTGCAATTTTCGCATTAATTTTGACACACATTTTAACTGATTCCTTCAGAATTTTTTTTACGGTTATCTGCAGGATTTCCCTCAGAAATATCTGAAGCAATTTTTCCTTGAGTTTCCAGAGTTCTTCAAGAAGATACTAAGGAGGTATATTAAGGAGTTTCTTTAAGTACTTTCCCAGGATTTTTTGTCCAAGAATCGCTCTAGAAAATTTTCAAGTATTACTTCTAGAAATCTCGAAAATGATAATAATAAGGGACTCTGTTAGACAATCATCCAGGGATTTCTTTAGACCAAATTTTATGCACGATGAATGATCACCGAACATAGTTCACGGTACTCATAAAGCCTCATAGCACCCTTAGAAAATTCATGGTACATAAATTGGGTGATCTAGGTGATCCAAACTACTCTGGAATTAATTTTCTTAATACCTACAACATCTACCATCGTTTGTGTCCACTCTGTTCAAGAAATTTAGTCACGTAGATGTCCATCAGATCGCACAATGCTACGAGCATCTTGATATTGTGGTAGTTGAACATTCCGTGAAATACAAATGGCCTCCTATATACTTTGAAGTTTGGGTTACGATATCTACATACTGTATCATGCTTTAGTTGTAAAAAATATTCATGGAATGTAGTCTATACTGCTGATGCAGCCTCAGTGCATAGCTATAATGCTTTTGGTACAATTCATGGGATATTCCAGACTTTCCAAACTATTTTGCAGTTAGGATCTTCAAGGTCTACAGGCTCTACTCTTATTTCTCTTCACTCTATCGGCATAATTCTTTCACGATTGTGTCTGTTGAGCCTCATTATATTACGAGTATCTCTATGTGTTGCTATTTGGGTGTCCGCTGGCATACAAATAGACCCAATGTATTTTGAAGTATGGGTCGCAATATCTGTAAATCTTATGATGTTTTTATTGTAGCGAATGCTCGCGGAATATAATCTATGCAACTTTTAGAGTCTCAGAGTGCAATTCTGATAACTAAGCAACGTTCACTTGATGATCTAGGTCATCCAAACTATTCAAGCTCTGCAAGCTCTACTCTTGTATCTCTTTACTTTATCGATGTAATTCTTTCACGATTATCTCTGTTGTATCTCATATTTTGAGTATTTTTTGTCACTTGTGCATCCACTGACATACAAATAGACATCTGACATACATCTTTATGGGTTTTTAAATTACCCAAGAACTCATCCAGGCCTTCCTCGGAAATTCTTCCACGAATACCTCTACAAGTTCCTAGGACATGCCTCCAGGACTTCCCGACTTCAAAAAGGGAGAGGGTGCAAAGGGGGGAGGTGCCACGCATTTCTTAGCACAACTATTCTCCTTGACTATAAAAAAAAATCCAGGGTAAAATGTTTTGAAATTGAGAAGATATTGCATTTCAACCAAAAGAAGATCGTCCCGGGTGTTTACGGGTTAAAGAACTGTTGAAGAAATCCCGCGCTAAAATTCCTGAAGAAATGCTTTTATATCTGAAGATATTTTTGGTTCAATCCCGGAAGGAATATCAAAAGAAATCTGATTCTGAAATTCCTTAAGAGCAATTTTTGAAGAAATCATAAGTACAATTTATGTCAAAATCTCAAGAAAAACTTTCGAATTAATCTCCAGAGGAATATCTGAAAAACCACTGCGAAATTTTTGAAGAAGCTCCAGTAGGGAGTTTTGAAAAACTTTTTGAAGAAATATCTTGAGAAATTCCCAGGAAATGTCTTGGGCGGAATTCCAAAAAAAGTTTATAAAGTAATCATTCCTGAAGAAATCTTTTTATAAAATTCCTTAACGAGTCTGGTAGATATTCTTAAGATTCCTTGGAGGAATTTCCGAAGGAATTTTGAACTTTTGATATTATGAAGAAATCGTTGGAAGAATTTCTGACAGTATTCATGAAGCGATTCGTGGACTTAACTCTAAAGAAATTCCTGTAAGAACTCCTGGATGAAACCTAGTTATGAATCTTCGACAGTTTTTTTTAAGAGCCCGTAGAGTTAATGCCGGAGATTTTTGTGGAGTAATCCATGGATGCTGGTAGGATTTTTTTTTATCTAAAGAGCTGGTTACTTGGAGTAACCTCGATGATACCACTGCTATAGACAGACATAGATTATATTTTATTATATTACTTTATTACTATAATGGTTATGATAAATGCATAATACATAATCTTTTAAATTCATGCATATTTGGAAATCTTGATACTGGGGTAATTTGACCAATCACTGTAAAACATTCTTAGAATGATGAGTTACATTAGAATTAAGCAAGTCGCACAAATTCGTAGGTGGTACAGGCCTAGGCCGCTGTTGTGAGAGTTGCTTCCTTTCCGTCCGTACCAAAGTACAACGATTTGGGACTAATCTCTAAGACAAAATTGACGCAACCTTCCAACGATCAAGAGCTGTCCTTTCCACCTCCTTGCGACAGCTGAGGGATGGGAAAGGATGATTAGTTGGACACCTATCAAAGGCATAGAGATCTCTACGTCCTCTCAGGCCCAGGTATCACGGGAATTTGGGTGTTGTTATTGGAAAGGTAAGGGCCAAAGGATACGTTTGATCAACGTTTAGGCACCAACAGTTCAAAATGATATACAGGAGCAAACTCACCAAATTCCAGTAGTTTACTCAAGACGAAATTGTTGCGTCTCCCGGACATCCAGCAGCGGTCTCGTCCATCCCATTCGTCAAAAAAATTCAATCCTAAAATCTCTTTTAAAGTTACAGCAACAATCAATACGAAACTGTCGAATTTTTTGTGACGCCAGTCGTTCCCCCAGTACAATCGCCCAATGCTGGTTTTCTTGACGCGGCGCGTCCTTCCTTTTCGGAAAGCAAATTTGATTACCATGACAACGAGCAAATCGCTTGTTTATTACGAGCCAAGGTAGAAAAAACGTAAATTCTCATCTTTCGACATTAACTTATGCATTTTATTTTAGAAGCGGTCTTGCAAACCTTTTTATGGTCAAAATGTCCACTGATCAATTCTGGGGCGTGTTCTTGATGACCAATCGCGACCATCTGCCAAACACCTGGAAGTCCTCGAAAAGAATACTACCAATCTCTCGTGGGGTAATTCCCGTCGCTCCGACTGGACGGAACTAGGTAGTAGCGTCACAAATTGAACAGTTTTTATTCCTGACATTTATATCTTGGTATTCTATCTATGGTTACAGCAGAACCTTTTTCTGCAACTGGGCTAAGGTGGATTTTCATCGGAAAAGAACTGGCAGTGGATTTGGACACATTTTTTCAAATACTGTCTTCACACTCACGCGAAGACACGACGCACGTCTGGGAATACTTTTCAATTTTTTTTTTCCATCGGCCGCGACCACGGTGTACAGAAGATGGTATATTCCCGAAATCTGACAGTTTTTTGATGACGTAATTCAAATCGTTCATAGGTGATCTAGTACTCCACACCAATTTGATCAACGTGAAAAACGATTAGAACGACGTTACTTGTTGACATCCAATATAAATGCTTACTAGCCTGCCTTGTGATTTCTATGCCGTGGGCCGCGACGTAAAAAAAAATTCAGCTGTCGACCGCGCGCACAGCTTGCTGCGAATCAATGATGAGTTACAAATGGTCCACTGTACGAATTTATGCTGGCCTGCTTACTCTCACAGAAAATTTGACGTTTGAGCGGTGCCGACACCACTCAAGCATCCTATTTTGTGTGAGAGTAAGCAGGCCAGTATAAATTCGTGCAGTGGACCATATAAAATGAAAAAAAAAAAGCTTGTAAAAAAAGTTTTCAGCGCTGATGCACATCAATTATCTGTTCTAGATGTTAGCAGAACAATTGGCCGAGGGCGTGGTAAAGAGCACTCGGGAAACTGGCTGAACGCCAGCATCCTACCTTGACGGACTCCCCAAAGTGAGTCATCGATGTTCGTTGCTGCAGGTTACATAGCTAACCTTGAGGGTTCGATGTGCACTAGCCCCGCTCTGAAGCAATACCTTCTTGGTGTTTCCGGAGAGATCATGGGAATGTTGTTTAGTGGGTCGAGGAAGGAGTAGTCCTGGCTTCCAGTCTTGTTGTAGAAGATGGCCCTAGACTACCTGGACCTCCCTGTTCAGGGGTCTGTTGAGCAGATCATCCTCATACAGTTTAGAAGAAAACAAGGGGTGGTGCGCTTTAGTACCTGCTATTCAAGTAATGCGATAAGCCGAACTCTCACGTGTCTTACGAAATCCAGTCAATTTAATTGCTTTGCTGATGACATGGATACTGTTACCAGAACATGTGGGAAGTTGGCAGAACTGCACAATGTGCACCCGCCTGAAATGCGAACTAGCAAAGGTCAGACTGGTTGACAATGCGTCGAAGTACAGGGGATGGCCAAAATGTTTGGGATAGGCAACTGTTTTTCTCTCACAAAAAACTTCAACAAGCTATAACTTTTCATAAAGCGCATCAAAAAATCTCAAATTTTGACTGTTTGTCAACCTGTTATGTGTGCATCATTGGTACAAATTTAAGCTCGATTGATTAATATTTCGCAAAGTTAGAACCGTTCGGGTAAAACACTATTTTTCAAACAACTCAATTTTGAGCTGTCATATCTCGGAAACCAGTGAACCGAATTGAATGAAATTTTGAACGTACACTAACAATATGTAAATGCTTCACAAACTATTAAAACATAGGTACTTTTTAAACATTGAAAAAAGTTATCATGGATTGACACTTTTTGGATTTTTCTCGAAAAAATGTAATTTTTTTACATCAATGTCAATAAATTTTAGTGTTGATATCCAAAGATTTTGCACTTCTGTTCTCAAGTTATCTCTAATCAGATATATTAGAGCCTATTAAGATTGAAAGAAGAACACTTTTAGTAATGTTTGTGTGGTGTTGCAAATTTGACTGATTTTCCTCTATATGGGTAAAAATTTCAAACCGGTATAACCTAATTCGCCGTGAGAATATATTATATTTTATAACGTCATATCAAGTATCAATATATTGTTGATAAACGTTAAAAAATTCATTCAATTCGGTTCACTGGTTTTCGAGATATGACAGTTCAAAAATTAGTTGTCTAAATAATAGTGTTTTACCCGAAAGGTTCCAACTTCGTGAAAAATTAATCAATCGAGTCCAAATTTGTACCAATGATGCACATATAACAGGTTGACAAACAGTCAAAATTTGAGATTTTTTGATGCACTCTATGAAAGGTTATAGCATGTTGAATTTTTTTGTAGGAGAAAAAAAGTTGCCTATCCCAAACATTTTGGCCATCCCCTGTACATGTTGATTGGCGGAATTGAGCTCGATGTGATCCTGAACTGTAGGCTATTTCAGTTGGACCCAATCTTATCTTATTTGACACGATAGTGTGCACGTTCTTGTGATTGATCAATTGGAAAGAATCAGTCGCAAGTCGAAAGTGCCGATATCATGCTAATTCGTCACCAACCACACCTGTCATGAGTTCTTTTTTTTTTTACTTTTTCGTTTATCAATTTGCGTCAAACGTGGCCAACGCCGTTTAACAGTGTAGTACCCTGGGCTGGCACCCGTGCGTCTGCTGTAGCTGCGGTTGTTGGATGCTGAAATCCATCTCAACCGGCAGAACAGGTTTTTTCTTAATCCGGCCGGGGGGTGTGCGTGCTGGGCTGTGACTCAGGCAGGCAGGACTTGCTCGCGGTTTATCGCGCTCTCTCAGAAACCGGCAAGCCCAGCCGGCCGTAGCGAACACGAACGAAGTGTTGAACCCATTACAGGCGATTGCTTGCAAATTCGGACTCGCTAATCAGCGTTTCCCAATGTGACCCGGTATCGGTAGCGAATGGGTTTTACCGGGTGATTTGATATCAGATGCAAATACCGGTTGCCAAGCCGCAACGTCATGCGTGGAAAGTGACTGAAATCGGACATGGGACATTGTGGCTGACGTCGCTCGTCGTGATACAGGGAGGTGACATCGAGTGTTGCTAATTGATTGTAATTTCAGAACATCCGATATCCATCTCGGCTTTAGGTTTCAAACTTGTTCCAAGCGTGGTAAAACGATTGGGCTCACATTCTTCGGCCTTCAAATCGATGTCGTAAATGGGAAATTCAAGTGGTCTTCAGATTATCGCTTATGGAACGTTAATCTTTCCAGAATACTACGACGTTTGGCTTTCTGGGTTACTTACATGGACACACGCTAGAAAATTTCCAAACGGAAAACGGTGACTTGCGTTTCTATGAACGGTGTTGCGTAGCATTCAATATGATTGATCGGCAGCATCAGCAGTATGTACCTAGTTATCATCGACGGACGGACGGACGGAGATGAGTGAGTGCTTGGGTTATGATTTGTGTCAGCCACAGGGTAATCACCCGTGACTCCTGATCTGGTTATCGACTGATGAAAGACTCGCAATTTACATCACTCTTCACAGAACTTTCAAACAAGAGCTGTTCGATCCGGTTGAGGATTATACGCTTCAACAGCGCAGCGGCACTTCTCAATGAGAGCGCTTAATGCGTCTTAAGTCACATTTGTACGAACATCCATACCTCCACATGTCAATGCTCGACATGATACAGTAGCTAGGGGTGAAGTTGGCGAACTTATCGTCGAACTTATTTGTTTAATCCATATCCACTAGAGTGGGTCAACGTTCACGCAGAAAAATATATTGTAAAGGCAAAAGTATTCTGAATAGATTCAACAAATTTTATTGTTGACTCATGGCTTACCGGCAAATTATTTTGAATCAATGATTTCGCTTATTTACTTCAAAAAATAGAATTGTTGTTTTTAAAATAGCTTGTAAATTGACAACTGTCAACAACAAATGATAAATTTTGTTGAAAGAAAAAATCAAATTTGTTGAATCAACAATTGCAATGTAATGATGTAACTGTAGCAATCGCATTGAAACTAAAATGCATTATTGTTGATTTTTTTTGTTATTAAAAAAGAAAACAAAAATAGAAATACAATAGTTTTCATTCATGATATTTTATTTTTTGTTTAAATTTGCAACTTCATAGATATAGAATGCAGCACACATCAAGGAAACACATTTTTGGAAATGCTGCCGGAAATTGAATTACAAGCAGATGCAATTCCTTCTAACTTGCTCGTCCTTATTGCTGAGTTTCTGATTACAGTAACGTACTATAAGGAAGAAAAACATTAATCATTCCCAAGATCATTTCGCATGTTTAGCTTTTGTTAGAAAATTACCGTCAGCAATGATCAATTCTGAATCTGCGAATAATCAGATTCGTTCCGCCTGAAATGAACTCTTTCTTCATGCATTCTGGTGAGCTGAAATATGATTAAATATGGATACAAATCGACGATAAATACAAACTTCATAGACTTGCCTAACAAAGTATTGATAATACTCGCAACAAACCCTGTCAGATTAGGTCAATGAAGCAAAAAAAAACACAGTAGATTTATAATCAAGTTAACTTTTCTCCGTGATTTCACTATGGCTTTTCTCTGTTTGCCTTGTGAACAAAGCATGAAGGTAGTCGTCATTGGACCAAACATTATTGTTGATTCTACAAAATCTAATTATATAAACAACAATAATTTTCAATTGAAATAAAACTCTAGAAGTTATGTTTCATTCAATTCAAAAATTTGTTGTTTTAAAAAATAGGTTGCATTGAAGTGAAAGAATAGGTGGATTGATTCAATATACACAAACTTGGTTGATTCTAACCATTAGATTTTTTTATCTCTACTAAGCTAAATTTGTCTGCGTGTTGTATGGAGAAACATTAAATTTGATCGTATCAACCCGGAAAAAAGCTTTTTCAATCTATATTAGCGCCCAAAACAATTGTGCAAAATTTGGGAGCGATTGGTTGCGTCCCCGTATTCCGCATAGCGATTGAAATTTTTATGGAAGTTAATATGGGAAAACGTACTTTTTTGCATTTTACTCATAAGTTGAATTCTTTTGCCTAATAATGACGTTAAATTATAGCCTAGGGTATGCCGAAAAACTTTGCCGAAAACCGCAAAGTGACCCGACGCTTGTGAAAAAAAGTTTTTCGCCTGGTAACTTAGGCCAAAAATTGAGATTTTATTATTGATGTTATTCCTTTACATGTTAAATGTTAAGCAGCACCGGGTAATCTGTACGTTATAACTTGTTTCACAAGTGTTGGATCACTTTGCGGTCTTCGGCAAAGTTTTTCGGCATATCCAAGGCTATATATACTTCAACGTCATTAGTAAGATCGTTTTTGACGAAAAAAAATTAATTTATGAGCAAATTGCAAAAAAGCACGTTTTCCCATACTAAATTCCATACAAATTTCAATGGCAATGCGGAATACGGGGAAGCAATTCATCGCTCCCAAATTTTGCCCAGTTGTTTTGAACGCTAAAAGGAATCGAAGAAGCTTTGTTTCAAAAAATCGACTTTGTTGACCCAGTCTAATATCCACCCAACGTCCTATTTATAGAACAGTACTTTTGAAGTGAATAGTTTCAAAATTGCCCAATATTTCATACTGTTTTCGGAGAAGTGGGTTAAAACATCAACATTTCGTACGTGGCAATCATTTGCCTTCAGAATTGGTTCACTAGGAGGGACACATGTTGCTGCAAAGATAACATATGGTCGCAGTTTATACGTTCAATTCCAAAGGTGAAGGTGCTTACCTGATATCTCAATCTCAATATGGTTTGAATGTTAGTGTAGAGTTAGTGTCTTTGGTGGAGTTATTCATACGAATGTTAATCTTCTATTCAAACGAGCACTAGTTCGATATTTTCTCACAAAATGGTGCTGTAGTATTATTGGTGTGATTTGATAATATCTCGGTCCGACATAAAAGTTCAAATTTCGGTGTTTTCTGCAAATATATTTATCTGGCCTATTAGAACCATGTGACGAAAAGATTAACAATTTTACATTGCAGAACTAGATGAAACTGCTTTAATTTATATCACGGTCTAGTTATATCTTGGGCTACATATAAGCCCTCCCCAACTAACATTTTCAGCGCTATAAGCTTCAGTTATTTGCTTTCTGTTGTGTAACCATCGAGTAAAAGCAGTCAACGCTGAATAAAAGGAAAGCTAGTCAAATATAAATCATAAGCTAATACACGACTGCAAAACAAGCACCATACAGCTACCAAACTCGGTTTTCAGAAATCCACTGCTTGTCACTGGGGCTGCCTTTACTCCACTCTATTCCAACTCCGGGAGATTTCCCGGAAGATGTGAAAACTTGAACGCATCGAATAGGAGTCCCCACTAACAAAACAGCTGCTACTATAATTCGTTATACTGACAAATCCCCAAACCAGCAGCGCTTTAAAGGCCGTTATGCGATTTCATTACGGCTAGAAGCTGTAATAAAGAAACTGTTGGTTTAACAACACGGCTTGTCGGATGTAAACATTATTGTCAAAACAAACTTTAAGCGGGATATATAGCTACTACACAAATTCTTTATAGCTATCCATCTCTGTACTGTGAAATTATTTGGGTTACTTTTATTGCACTTTAATTCAATGCCGGAAGATTTACCGGAAGATGTGCAAATCGAGTAAGAGAGTCCCAGCCATTAGAACAGTTGCTTTTATACAGTACGTTTTGTAATGTTGCCAAAACCCAAAACAGCAGCGCTTCGTAGCCGTTTAAAGAACACTCTTTCAGCTAGAAGCTGTGAAGAAGAATCTGTTGGCGCAACCACACAGCTTGTTCAATGTAAACATTATTGAGTTTGACGTTTCACAAGCTTTTGCAGCAAGATGAAGTTGGGTAAGATTTTTTGTGGCACAATTATGAAGCCTTGTCTGGAGTAAAACAAAACGGGCTGTTTTCATTTTATTTATATATAGCAGTATGGCAGCGAGGACATCATCGGGACCAGTGGATACGGAGATCGGGAGTTCGATTCCAAGTAGCGGCAAGTACTTTAATTATTCAATTTTAGAAGTGATAATTCCAGTTCCACATGTATTGCGTCACGGTATCCATAACCTAATTAAATTTAATCGTTTAATTTGGGGATGCCGTATAACTATTATTCAACAACTGTGAAAAGGCTGAAAAAGCGCATTCTCAAGATGTTATTCAATTAGTGGTTACATAGGAGCAGAGAAAAGAGCTATGACTTCGTGGCATAGAAGCTACTCGCACAGCATATACATAAGTTTGCTAGATTCATTGGTATAGGGCTTGCATAGAAGCTTCCGTCCATATGTACAACACAGTAACTCAGCATCAAGTCGTATTGAGGACGTTTTGTTGACGTTTACATGCACAATAAATGTTAGTTGGGTCTCGCAGGGATTTATCCTTGATGATATGCAGCTATTCCTCCCGATCATTCTCCATGTATTTCTCCTAGGATATGTACCAGGTTTTATCTTGTAATTCGCGAATTCTATAGGGATTTGTCTCAGGATTTCTTCCAAAATTTCTACCTGTATGCCATTCAGGGCTCTACCTGAGATCTCTTTAAAGGGATTCCTCTCGATTTTCTTTCAGAGATTGCTCCCGCGATTTCTTCTGGAATTCTCGCAAGGATTCGCACTTGGTGTTTCCTAGATTCCCATCAAGGATTCTCAGATATTCTACGTGTGATTTCTTCAAAGATTTCACCCGAGGTTTCTTTATTGGTTTCTCCCTTGATTTTTTTTCAAGGATTTATTCAGTTGTTTACCCCGGACTTCTTTTCAGGATTCATTCTGGGTTTCGTCTAGAGATTTCTCTTGTGATTCCTCCAAAGATTCTAGAATTACGTTAGAAATTCCTCCCTAGATTAATTTATGATTTTATCTCGGGATTCCTCCTGAAATATTTTCCGGTGCTCCATCATGGATTTTTCCCGAGATTATTTCATTGAGTTCTCTTGGGATTCCTTCCAGGTTCTCTTACGGATTATTCTCCAGATTTCATCAAAGATTCCTTCAGAGCTTTCAATAAGGATTCCTTCAGCAATTTCTTCCGAGTTTTTCTTCTAGGATTCATTTATCGATCTTCCCAAATTTTCGTGATTCATTCAGGATTTTTTGCATTACGTTCGGAACAGCTCGCTGACGTAGTGTACGGTTAGGGTGAAAAATGACCCCAGTACACAAGAAGGGTTGAAGGATTTTTCCCGTGAAGGAATAACTGATTTCGCCCAGAACTTATTTTTCTCCTAAGCCGTGGGGGGATAATCTGCTCAACAGACACCTAAACAGGGAGATACAGGTAGTGTGGGATTAATGACGGTCTTCCACAAAAAAAGTGAAAACCAGGACTACTCTTTTCTCGACCCACTGAACAACATTTCCAGGGTCGCCAAACCCTTCATCTCTCCGAAACCACCAAGAAGGCATTTTTTCAGAGAGAGGCTAGTGCATATCGCACCCTGAAGGTTAGCTGCGTTACCTGCAGTAACGAACATCAATGACTTGCTTTGGGAAGTCCACCAAGGTGTAACATGCTGGCGCACCTTTTGTCCTCGGAAAGCCGGCAGGGTCAAAACCACGCCTTATTTCAACTGCCCAGCAAGTATAAAGAACTGATAACGCGTGGTTTGACCTTCCCGTAAGGCCGAAAAAAAGGACGTGCTGACATGAAGCTTCCAATGGCCTCGACCTTTCCGAGGACCTCTTTCCAACCGCGGACTCGGAACTAATCCAGTAGACCGACGCCATGACAGCAACGCTGCTCTTAATCGATTTCGACCGCAGGACATCAGTGTGATCTACGTAGTCGACTCCAAACCCCTGGATCACCTCTTGCATAGCGTGTGTACTAGCCATTCTCCGAGTCCACGTGCCACCTCCTCTGTAGGTCCGATGTGGGCGATAGCCGTTGAAACGGCATTCCAGCCAAACCTGTTGCTACACATCCTCTGGACAAGATTGTCCGGAGTTGTCTCGTTCCCGCATGTGGCAAGCAAGCGGTCATGCATTGTGCGAAAACGCTGGTACACGAACAAAACGTGTTCCGCCGTTTCCGGACACTCGGGAGAACCCGCATGACCACGCATGTTGAAAAGTCCCAAAAAAATGACCACGTGGTTTATGGACAGCCCTGGACTTTTTTTTTTGCGTTTAAGTTACTCAGGATTAGGTTTGTGTGTAACGACTGTTTGTAGTAATTTACAATTTCGGATTTCGGCTTATGCAGTCTTTGGTTTTAGCGTTGATTATTTCTTATCTTCGCCGACGTTTCGGTCCTCGGATCGGACCTTCTTCAGGGCTCGATTTTTTTTATCGAGCCCTGAAGAAGGTCCGATCCGAGGACCGAAACGTCGGCAAAGATTAGAAATAATCAACGCTAAACCTCAAGACTGCATAAGCCGAAATCCGAAATTGTAAATTACTCAGGACTACTAGCTTTTTTTTTTTTCAAATAACGCAATACAAAAGAGTTCGATTTTTTAATCTACACAAGGTTTGCACATAAAAAATAAGGCGCATTAAGTCCAAAAATCCAAACCAACTTCACTCAAACCCACGGTGCGTAGAAAGCACTCGAACGATAAGAATCCGGGTGATGAGATTTCAGTGCACGTTAATTACCCTCATGAATGTACGGCTTCGGTCAAGCAATAGCCTTGGAGTCGTATCTCGGCTCTTCCAACGCGTCCTGCCTGATCCCTTCTACTGCGAACGAATGGTATGGTGATGCTGGAGGATGGTCTTGCTAATTTTGTTCCACTCGATTGGCGCTGATATGGAAACGTCGGTCGTTCGAGTCGGTTAGTATGCATATGTGGTGGGTCCTGCTCGAATGACGTTAAACCGATCGGTCATTGTTTATCAATATTGGAATTGTTTAGCCGAGATGAGTTCGCATGGCTTATTAGGTTGTAGGTATTTCTATAAATCATGTACTGTTTCAGATTACTGTTATGAATGTTTGGTTCTTGAAACATAAATTATTCTCAATCTGCTTACTTTTAGCTGTAATATTTGGAAAATATTGATATTCAATCAAACAAATTATTATAGCCAATTGGAGTAAGAACGCTTTTACGAAAAGAAGTATAAATAAAAATGCGGATGTTCTTATCTCATGGAACATCAGTAATGCAAAAGATGATGGGTAATCAATCAAAAGATTTCTAGTCTATTTATACTAGATTACACTAGTTTATAGTATTTTTTGAACTGGGTGAGCTGATGATAATTTTTAGTTTGAACTTATACCCTGAGTTATACCCTCACTGGTGGTCCTTGCAAAACATATTTTCTTTTGCTTTTCTGTATATTGTCACATCACAGTTTAAATACCAAATCACAAATTAATAGCGAAATCCAGCAATTTTAATTTAACAAATTAACCCTCCTAAGATGTTAAGATTTTCGCACTACGATATCTTACTGGGGTTAATAATTTCAAGCACTCTACAATTCTTCTGGTCATCACGGTTCAATCCTGGATATGCGAGCTTCCACGTTCAGATTTGTTAATGTTATTTTTTCGAGCGGTTTTTTGACCCTGACTGATGGTACTCGTAACTCTATCTGCCAGCGTCTTTGAATCATCTAGTCTAGTCCATTCGCAGGGACAAGAAACTAATCCCAAACCACTCCCGCAGCGCCAAACACCTATGTAGTCGACCTAATTCGTAGACCCTCCCCTCAAATGCCAAAAACCATTTCTGACTGGCGACAAACTCAGGACTCCAAGTCACTCAATCGCAGCCTCAAATTATCTTCCCCATCTCCAAGATCTACCTACGTTCAGTGGGGAGAGATCATCAAAGTAGGGTGCTCCGTAGATAGGTAAAGCTGAGGATTTATCTGCTTCCGACAACCAGCTCAAGGCTGTCCTGTATCAATACCAAACCAGAGTTGCTTTCTGTCACTATCAAGGTAGGCGAATCGCCGATTCTGATAGGCTAACTGCGATCCAAGTCAGCGTGTACTATATGGATTACTGCACGAATTTATACTGGCCTGCTTACTCTCACTCGAAATTTGACGTGTCGGCACCGCTCAAACGTCAAAATTACTGTGAGAGTAAGCAGGCTAGCAAAAATTCGTGCAGTGGACCATTGAGTCCCTGTCACCTTGCTTCCTCCATCACACCTAAACTGACTGTAATGGCGTATAGGTATCACTGATAGGCCGTCTTTAAAGTTCGTTTAGAAATAGAAATAAACACCTACAGGGATGATATTTTAATATGTGGCATAAAATAACAAGTACATATTACATGTTGATGGCACAAATTTCCCGAATGGAGGAGAACGTGCCTCTAGAGCCTGATTACATGTTGGTCATTTAAAACATTGAGATTTGGCTAGAAACGCCAAAATATCAGTTCAGTTGCAATGATGGTGATCTGGAGTGCGCGTCATCAGTATCAAGTCGTTGCCTGTCATTGTTGTCCTGATATTGATCGGCCTGCAGTGATGCAGTGCGACGGTAGTGCAACATCAGTAGTGAACTGACATGACTGATATTATGCAGTTCTGTACCAAACAGCCCTACCTGGATCTATGTAGCTGCCAGCAGGTCAGTCCTTCGGCAAAACCATTGGCCAGATTCACCATGGACAGTCAGGAAATTACAATTATTCAAATGTACCAAGCCGTGACATCGTATCAAATATGTGGACCTCGTCATGATAAGAAACAACTACTTAAATGTAAATATTCGACGAACTTGAAGTACTTGACGACGGTAAACTCTTCTTGTAATTTAAAATGAACCTAATGCTGTTATCAGCGCATGTTATGTGCATGACAACATGATGGTCGATGCGCAAGATCATAGTCCATGGAACAACGATTTATTTCTAGGCCTTGATATGAAACTGTGTGGAGAGCATTACCCGACTAAAATGTATAACATGAAGCAATACAATATTTGTTATGGCATCAGTTTTTTTTAAGTAAAACTGTATATAGAATTCAAAGAATTTCTTTAAATCATTTCTCTTGAATATGATGTTGAACAAGTTCGGACTTGAAAAATAAATATGTAAATATGTTGATATACCTAATTAAAATAAATAAAAATCATTCTTAATTTATATGTTACAATCCCTTGCAAGATTGTGCTCGGACCAATCTAAAACAAAATATTTGAACAATCTCAATAAATTTCGACCATTGATGTCATCACTATTCATATTCATGGAAGTATAATAATGATTTTAACACCTAAATACTGTCCTCCCCATCTCAGAATGATTGTCCAAACAGTCTTCCCAGATACCTACCACCAAGCGGACACTCCATATCACGTGCGCTTTATTATTTGTTTACATGATTAGTACCGGGTGGTGGGTCCATTTGCAAATCTCGTGATCGAACTTATCGCGTGACGGTGACGTGCGCTGGAAATAACAGCACCGGCTGCTGCTGATCAGAGGAACAAAGTGCCCGCCGTGAACCAACAACGGCTACGATGGCACAGGAAACGTTTATTTTGGTCAAATACGGCTCCTCCATCGGTCCATGTTTGTTTTCTTCTCGGTATCAGCTCATATGGGAGCTCATTGGGATTCGTTATGAAAGTACTAAGTCCGTTGCTATACCCCCACAAAACTGGAGGATTGGCACTGATAACAGCCGTGGCCTTAGGTAGGGTGAATGCTCCAGAGCTTGACAATTGAACGGAATTAGAGTTATGGGACATATCTTAAGAATGGAGAACATTTATAAATATAGCGTCACTGTTTGATTTGGTTTACTTGCCCTAATTCAAAGTCTCTAAATGTTGTTTTACATAAAGCTAGATTACTTTACCCTATCCTTAATGTATGCTGTATGATCATACGAGATGAAATATGTTTTTGCCGTGAAAGAAGTTCATTGGCTTTTGTTACTATTTGACTCTGTTACTAGGTAGGCAGAATATTAATTAGACTAATTCACGTTAAAAATGATACATTTTTACTATTGTGTTTTATGGCTCAAGAAACCATCATTCAATCATCAGTTATCATCAACTATTCAAAATCAGTTTACCCATTCACGTTTACATAATAATTAATGAAAATTATTTCACCGTTTTCCAGATGATGAAATAGTGATAAATTTTTATTGATATTGATTTTGAGCGAGAAACAGCTTTTTAGTTTTTGAAAAGCAATGATGGTTTGTGTTCTCTTAAACAAAGACTTATTCAGAGCATCATTTATCGGATGTTTATGCACCATCAGTTAGCTTGCATGTAAGAGAGATCCGCTGAGGCCTGAATTTTCGGAATCGAATATGAACTCAACGAACCAATTACTGCGATTTGCTGCGAATTCAACGACGTGGATCATCTGTTCAAGTTTTCCATCTCGATATCCACATTTAAAAGTCGACTTCTTAACAACTATCTTAACATGCGGAATCTGTGTGAGCGGTCAAGGTTTACAATCAGTCATCAGTCAACATCTTTGCTACGAGCGACAACAATCTTCATGATGCGGAAATAATATTAGTATTTTATTTGTTCTGTTATTTTTAAGACATTTGACTATTGTTATATAATATTTGATTTTTTTATATTCAATTGTATGTGATCTTTTATGTTATATTATATTATGATTTTTATGGCCTTTTGATTGGACTTGATTCTTTCATAAGGGATTTTCCTCATCTATATCCTCATTAAGAGTAAAACTAGATGAGGTACAGGGTGCGGCAGGAAAAAATGCGAAAAGTTCAAGGCACTATTACACGCTAAATATGGGATATATATGACTATTTTTTCATGACAGTGTACCAGTCAATGTCTATATTCTAGCACTGAAAAATAAAAATGAACATATTTGATGTTTAACATGTGATAATGTAAGCCTAATAAGCGGGTATCAAAAAACTGCGCGCCCAATGGTCATTAAACAAAATGACTATAACAGTAACAAAATTACATTAAATTCGATGAACAACCAGTCCACACTAATCCAAAGCCATGTAGTTTCTCATACTAGATGAAATAAATACATATATTTGATGATAATGTAGAGATAATTAAAAAATTTGTTTTATCAGATACGAAATTTAGCGACCTGTGTACTTTTCTGCGGTTTGAAAATTCTGATTGTCTTTAGCTTCAGGCGCCGCCCTCTAAAGGTTAGTGACCAAAATGGGAAAATTTTCAAATAACTTTTCAGAAAACTAGCCTATTAGAGATCATGAAACGATGAAACATAGATTGGTTAACGTCAAATGGACGAAAACGAGGTTTGAAATTGAAAAACACTTTCGCATTTTTTCCTGCCGCATACTGTACAAATATGTAAATTAACAAATACAGGGGATGGCCAAAATGTTTGGGATAGGCAACTTTTTTTCTCCAACAAACAAATTCAACATGCTGTAACTTTTCATAGAGTGCATCAAAAAATCTCAAATTTATAACTCAAACCTATTATATGTGCATCTTTGGTTCGAATTTGGGCTCGTTTGAATAATTTTTCGCGAAGTTAGAACCGTTCGGGTAAAATACTATTATTGAGACAACTAGTTTTTGAACAGTCATATCTCGGAAACTAGTGAACCGAATTGAATGATCTTTTTAACGTTTATGAACAATATATTGATACTTAATACGACGTTATTAAATGTAATATTTTCTCACGGAGAATTAAGTTACAGTTGAAATTTTTACCCATATAAAGGAAAATAAGTCAAATTTACAATACCACATAAAAATTACCAAATGTGTTCTTGCTTCAATCTTAATAGGCTCTAATATATCTGATTAAAGATAACTTGAGAACAGAAGTGAAAAATCTTTTGATATCAACACTAAAATGTATTGACATTATGTAAAAAAAATACATTTTTTCGAAAAAAATCCAAAAAATGTCAATTTATGATAACTTTTTTCAACCTTGTACCTATGTTTTAATAGTTTGTGAAGCATTTACATAGTGTTAGTGTACGTTCAAAATTTCACTCAATTCGGTTCATTGGTTTCCGAGGTAAGACAGCTTAAAAATGAGTTGTCCAAAAAATAGTGTTTTACCCGAACGGTTCTAATTTTTCGAAACATTAATCAATCGAGCCCAAATTTGTACCAATGATGCTCATATAATAGGTTGACAAACAGTCAAAATTTGAGATTTTTTGATGCACTCTACGAAAAGTTATAGGATGTGGAACTTCTTTGTGAGAGAAAAAAAAGTTGCCTATCTCAAACATTTTGGCCACCCCCTGTATTAAACGAATCAGTATCAAACCAAATGAAATATATCTGAACGGTGTCATCCCAAACAAAAAGACGTTTCTCATGGCATAAATAGCGATTGAAATCATCATCACGAAAACATAATCGGCAAATACTCTTCACGCTGTATTTCATAAAGCGCTGACCAGGTGACGGTAGTGAGCATGTGTTAAACTGGAGTAAAAACTATGCGAGCGCTACTGTGAGCAAATTCTATATGAATAAAGCCTGCGCACTTTTGAATCGGTACACTTTCAACTGGATGCAGATCAAATTTGGTTTGACCTAGAAAAAAACTTTGTAAGGAGCAAAATGAAGATTGTTTATTGTATTTTGTAGGAAAAATATGAAAAATGCAGTTCTTATTTTTTTTAAGATAAAATGTTGATCCAATTGTGAGATTTATGCCATTTTATTCTGCACAAACCAATGATCAATGGTTTCTTGTATACCAATAATATTCGTTTATTAGACTTCCCGTATGCGTATTTGCCGAACTAAAGTTTATGCGAAAACATTTTTTGTATCATGCAAGTCTTTGATTTTCCAGAGAACCCTTCAAAGGCTTACCATTGCCACCTATATTGAAAATGTTAAAACACCCATGGAATATTTTATCTCCAATAATCAACAATCATAATACCTACAACGAATCTATACTGCGTAATTGGTGGGTTTGGTAATTATATATTCCTACACAAATCTTGAATCTGACAATGATTGGTTTTTGCTCAATTTGTGCAGAAAAAACTGGCACTATTTAGTATTTACCAATTCAGATCAATAGTTCATCTAAAACAATCAAAACAGCAAAATTTATATTTTCCTATGAACTACAATAGATAAACTTCAATAGGACAGATCGGTGAAGTACTAGATTTGTAGTAATGAGCTGAATTTTAGTATGGTGAGAAGGTCAATTCTCCGTTTCTGCAATGAAATGGTGGAAAAAGCGTGGGTATTATGATTCCTTGCCTAATTTGATGCTGTTTGAGCAAAACTTTGGGCAACAGTGTTGTTATTTTCTCCATTTCTTGCAACATAAACAACATAGTTATCCAAAGTTTTGCTCAAACAGCATCAAATTAGGCAAGGAATCATAATACCCACGCTTTTTGCACCATTTTATTGCAGAAACGGAGAATTGGCCTTCTCACCATACTAAAATTCAGCTCATTACTACAAATCTAGTACTACACCGAACGTGCCCCATTGCTTCTAACAACACTTTCTTCCAAGTGAAACCGTTTTCAATTTGCAGTCGGTTAAAAGTGTAGGTACCGATTCTAAAGTGCGCAGGCTTTTGAACTTATCGTTAAAAAAAAAACGAACGATGAGACGTACACTGTAGTGCATAATTGATCGGACAAACGCCGATTTTCATACAAAATACCCCTTTGATTTACACGCGTGCCGCTGTCCGATCACTTTTGCAATTTTTTCAACGCCTTGTCACGCCCAGACCTGTGAACGAAAACATTTTATACTTTGTATACACAAAATTCAGCATATTTGTAGTTCCGTGTCAAAAATTGAGCTCAATCCAACAAAGCAAACCATAGTTACAGCATCTTAAACTTGGCCATTTTGTATGAAAATCGGCGTTTGTCCGATCAATTATACACCACAGTGTATGTTGTCGTTAACATTTAGACCGTTTATGTCATCATGCAAATAATAAGAACATCTGCAGTAAACTCAATGTTATCACGAATAAGATAACAAAATGAGACATTAAGATCTACGGGTTGCTCCAAGATTGAATCCAAAATGTCGATTCATGCATACGCCATAAGACACCATAATCGCAGAAAAATAAGTGAACCACCGTTCAATGTAGCCTAATTTAGCCACAACAACGATAAGGTGGTCGAGGGATCGCTTTTCTCCCATCGATATGATTTTTTTGGAGGACTTCACGGAGATCCAAAGCAACTACATTTGCATCAGATAAAGTTGTTGGCAAATGACGAAAATATCAACAATTTTTATTTTTTGCCAAAAATGTTTGAAATATATTTGATTCTAATGAAAACGTATTTGAGATGGACTTTTATGTGTATGTATAGTTTTGATCTTTGCTTGTCTTTTAAATTACTGATTGATGAAATCATGGTACAGTGATTTTGTCAGCCCCTGGTAGCATTTTTTCAGTTAAAATCGGGTACCTGACAAAATCATAAATTACTCATAAAAATAATTTTGAGCTCTTCAAACATAATAGCAGCGAGTGATTAGAGTGTGACTTATTTTGAAAAAAAAAAAAAATCCTGAATATGATTTGCCAAGGAGAAAACGATCGTATGTTCAAAATAAGCGAGCTGTAAAAAATTGAGCGATTTCGGTAGATATTTAGCGGTGGCGCAAAGTGATATTATAACGGAAAGTGAAAAATTTCAAAAGACTGATAACACTTGTTTACAGCATTTTTGAACTCGGTAAGCTGATGAAGCCGAAGCACCGTCTTTCCCCGCAAAGATATCCACAAAGCCACCTGGAGATCACCCGACCATCAAACAGAAAACTAAATCGACCACGTTCTAATCGACGGTAAATTCTTCTCGGATATAACCAATGTCCGCACATACCGCAGTGCAAATATAGATTCGGATCACTACTTGGCCGGGGTTCTGCTAAACCGAATTAAGAGCCAAAAGTTTATTCCGAGATATTTAAGGTTAAAGTTCAACCACTCACAAATAAACAACAGCTAAGGTTATTTGAAACTTTTCCGCACACATGTAACTTACAAGCCTTTATTAACAATCAGAAATGAAGAATGTATGAAAATAATTGAAATCATTTATATAATAACATATAATGTCTCAGTACTTTGCACTCAGTTCACTCTGGCTGAACAAAAACATTGGAATATGGTTCAGTGTGGCTGACTGTGTTTCTTTGTTTAACAGAAAACTAGTCGGATAGTGAAAAAAATCTCGTTTTTTCATCGTCCATGAAGTTTGAAATCCATATCACTCACAATCCTTTACATGAATCAAAGAGGACGCGTATAGTATGGTAGCACGGAGGTCTCAAAATAGTTTGAAATATGAATGGCGGAAGCCCTCCCAGTTCAGCCCTTCCCATCCATGTTTTTTTTTTCATAGGCGGTGCGTGTGCATGGTCCACTGCACGAATTTTTGCTGGCCTGCTTACTCCCACACGAAATTTGACGTTTGGGAGGTGTCGGCACCGCTCAAACGTCAAATTTCCTGTGAGAATAAGCAGGCCAGCAAAAATTCGTGCAGTGGACCATTGTGCAGACACAGAACAAGAGTGATGATGTCCTTGCATGTCCTGAGATTCTCAGATGTGAAAGTGGAGCAATGTGTGCTTCATATAAATGCTGGTCGAAGAAAACCATGAAAATGTTCTGCCAAAGTGAACTAAGACAAAAAAAATCAAAAATATGAAAAAGATTCGAACTTGGATCATTCAAGTGATAACCAAGCGCGTTACCTCTCGTCATAGCGCGTCGTTAAGTCTGAATCAAGTTCTAAACATTTTTCTCAAGGATGATTTTCGTGAAAACGCCTTTTTTCGATCAGCCAAAGCGAGCCAAGTGTTTCATTTTTTTTTCAAGCTTTATTATTCTAATTAGCCTTGTTGTTTAATGACGGCTTCTGTGTTTATCAGTATGAGGTGTGTCAACATAACGCAGGTATTTAAAACCAGTTGATTTTTGTAATGTTGGGAATAAATTTGTTTTGAAATGCAGTGGATTTGGTTCTGGCTGAATGTGATTTGGAAAAATGGCGATCAGCGCCATCGAAACATAATTGGATCCTCCTACACCCGTATTTCTAATAACGTGTTCAATTCTCACACAGATTGTTACTATGGGTCGGTTTAAAGTTAGAAATCTGACGGTGGTGGGAAGAATTTAAAATGTTCATCATCTACACATAATCTGGAATATTTTGAATTTTGAATTTACTCCCCGAAGAACAGTCAGAATTCCTGGATTTTTACATGGAAGGAGGATCGCCAATTTCTTCATCCAATGGTTCGGAAAACTCAATTTTAAAAAAAAGGTCTTTGGTTCGGTTTAGCAGAACCCCGACCACTTAGTAGCTGTATGCATGCAACTTTCGACAGTTATCATCACGCGTCGAAGTTGAACGCCGCGGCGTGGTAACAGATCTAGGAGTATGTGCACAGGATGAAAGACTTCCGGCCTCTGACCACCAAGAGATTGAGGAGGAGGTTGCCCAAGTAACACACTTGTCACCGAAGAGTCACGGCGGCGCAGGTTTTTGTTGCGCAGAAGTCATTGTGACTTAATCCTAACAAATAAATGCTTACTTGCTAGAAGTGAGTCATAGTGACTTCTGCGTAACCAAAACCTGCGCCGCCGTGACTCTTCTGTTACAAGTGTGTTACTTGGGTGGCCGGTTGAGAAACAACAAAGCCGCTGGAGCAGATCAACTACCAAGCGAGCTTCTAAAATACGGTGGAGAAGCACTGGTGAGAGCACTACACTGGGTTACAAGATTTGGGATGTATTATCGGAGGAATGGATGAAAGGTATCGTGTGTCCCATCTACAAAAATGGTGATAAGTTGGATTGCGGGAGCTACCGTGCGATCACACTACTGAGCGCTGCCTACAAGATACTCTCTTAAATTTTATGCCGGCGTCTATCACCGATTGCAAGAGAGTTTGTTGGGCAATATCAGGCTGGATTTATGGGTGAACGCGCTACAACCGCGACCAGATGTTCGCCATCCGCCAGGTGCTGCAGAAATGCCGCGAATACAACGTGCCCACACATCACTTGTTCATCGATTTCAAATCGGCGTATGATACAATCGATCGAGAACAGCTATGGCAGATTATGCACGAATACGGATTCCCGGATAAACTGATACGACTGATCAAGGCGACGAGTTCGAGTATCAGGGACACTCTCGAGTCCCTTCGAATCTCGCAGAGGGTTACGGCAAGGTGATGGTCTTTCGTGCTTGCTGTTCAACATTGCTTTAGAGGGTGTTATTAGGAGAGCGGAGATAAACACGAGTGGAAAGATTTTCATGAAGTCCGTTCAGCTGCTTGTTTTCGCTGATGATATTGATATTATTGCTCGTAAATTTGAGACGATGGCGGAAACGTACATCCGACTAAAGAGTGAAGCCAGGTGAATCGGATTAGTCATTAATGTGTCGAAGACAAAGTACATGATTGCAAAGGGCTACAGGGAGGAATCACCGCGCCCGCCACCCCGAATTTATATCGACGGAGATGAAATAGAGGCGTTGAAGAATTCGTGTACTTGGGCTCACTGGTGACCGCCGACAACGACACCAGCAGAGAAATTCAGAGGCGCATTGTGGCAGGAAATCGTGCTTACTTTGGATTTCGCAGAACTCTACGATCGAATAAAGTTCGCTGTAACACGAAGTTAACTATCTACAAAACGCTGATTAGACCGGTTGTCCTCTATGGGCAAGAAACATGGACCCTACGTGCAGAGGACCAACGCGTCCTTGGATCGAACGGAAGGTGTTGCGTACCATCTACGGCGGAGTGCGGATGGAAGACGGGTCTTGGAGAAGGCGAATGAACCATGAGCTTCATCAGCTGCAGAGAGAACCAACTATCGTCCATACCGCGAAAATCGGGAGACTACGGTGGGCGGGTCACATTATCAGGATGTCGGATAGCAACCCGACTAAAATGGTTCTCGAGAGTCATCCGACCGGTACAAGAAGACGTGGTGCGCAGCGAGCTAGGTGGGTCGACCAAGTGGAGGACGATCTGCGGACCCTACGCAGATTGCGGAACTGGAGACAAACAGCCATGGACCGAGTGGAATGGAGACGGCTACTATGTACAGCAGAGGCCACCGCGGCCTTAGCCTGATCGGTATGGTACGTAAGATGATGATTAGTTTTGGTGTAGTATCATGCCCTGAGTTCGAAAACGCGAAGGAATCGAGTTCGAAATCGATTTTTATTCTATTTTTAAGCAAAGTCGCTCACTTCATTCATCTCATTCTCCGTTATCAATCAGTGCTGATTGAGCTGATTTTTTTACTCTCACTCGGCTACATATGGTATATCAAATATACGTTTGGAAAGAATTCTTAAATTGTTTTTACTTTTTGAAAAAAAAAATACATTTCTTCATAATTTTTTTGGAAATTTTGCTAAAATTGTTAAGGAGATCGCCCCTTAAATCGCCCATATCTTGAATTTCGCCAATCTAACGCAACACCTGCATTCAGAAGATCGAATGGTATTCTATTCAGCTTTTAATTTTTGAAAAGAGATTTAAAATTAGTTGAACAAAACGCAAAATATTTGAATATTCAAAAATTCCATATTTTATTAAATGGTAAAACTCGATATTGAACTAAAATTCAAAGAGCTGTTATACTTAAAAATTTGTGGAGCACGGTTTCGAAATCAACACCAATTTGTGCTTAAAAAACTTTTATGCAATGATTTTTTTCATAATGCAACTCATTTCAGTTGCATAATATTCATAATGCAACTCAAATGAGTTGCATTATGAACATTATGCAACTATTTTTCATTATGCAACTCATTTCAGTTGCATTATGAATCAGTTCGGAAAAAATGGCCATTATAATACCAAAATGAGTTATATAAAAAAGAAATTATAATACAAAATTGCATAAAATTTTGTATGGAACTCTTTGCAAAACTCGATTTTTTCAGCACTCTTCGTAATTATCCAACTCGGCAAGCCTCGTTGGATAAATGTACGACTCGTGCTGAAAAAATCAACTTTTTGCATCTCGTTACATAAATAACTATAGTCGTAGACAGAAGTTCCCGACTTTTGTTTTATTTTGTAAACTTGTGTAATTTTTCTAATGTCAATCGGTGTTTGCAGAACATGTGCTGTTTCTTGAGATATTAATAAAACATTTAGTATGAATATTCGCCCTTTATTTTATGCCAGAATCGACTTTTAATTCAACGCATCTTAACAAATATAAAAATTTGTCTGAATGAAAAAGAGGAATAGTAAAGCCTGTATCCGCAATAATCCGGACACAGAAGTACAGCTGTAGCTCTGTAATGAATCGGTAAAATTGGCCAAATAATTGACTGAGAACTCTTTGGTGCATGTTTATTATGTGTGCCAAATTTTATAGAAATCGATGCATTACTTTTAATTGTGGATGAAAAACAAACAGACATGGTTTTAAGCATTTTGTACAATTATGACCAATTTTCATTCGCATAATAGATGGTTGTTTTGCGTTACAGTGCTTAGTTCGGTGATGATAATTATGAAATCTCGATAGCAGTTATGATACTTATAAAGACACTTTCCTGCAAAATTTCATCAACTTTGATCAATTGGTTTGCAAAATACTGGCGTTGATAGGGGTGAATCTTTTTCGAAAATTTTTCGTGTTTTTCATGTTAAATATTTGCCTATTCATAACTTTTGAATTTCTCTGCCAATTTCCATGAATTTTTCACAGAAGGTAGTTGATTATGTGTATATTATGCCTGCAAAATTTGATGATTATTGGTATAGTATTTTCAAAAGTACAGTCGAAACAATAAATGTTGCTGACTAATTGCTGTCTGAGGGGCTAAAATCACGTTCAGTCCCAATACATGTTTCGACTATAACATTGTTAATAGAGCATCGATTTTTTTGAAATTTTGCCTATGCAACAAATGTAGATTGAGAGATTTGTGATCAAAATTTCAGCTATTTCTTTTGCCAAATTCAAAAGTTACAGCGCTGACTAGCAAAACTAGGGGCTGTACAAAATTCAATGGCGCACATTCTACTCTTTCATTGCTACAACAAAAAGAACTGCACTGACTCAACTGAAATTTTGTAGGTGAAATGAACACATCTGAAGATGTTATTTGGCCAAATTTGAGCAATTTTAATGTATCTATTGCAGAGTTTCAGCTGTATTTCTGTGTCCCGATTATCGCGGATACAGGCTTTATTGTTGATGAGGAAGTGAAAAAAACATGAGAGAAAGATAGAATTTGGTAGGGAAAATGAGGAATTGCCTTGAATAGTTAGTATCTTTGTTATTTAAACCTATGGTTTTTAAACCCAAAATTTCACCTTAATTCTTGAGTACAGTTTTTACCTTATTTTGATTTTATTATTTGCCTAATTTACAATGCTTTCAGCCTTGTTAAGGCTGGTTCATCTCGGAGCACCTTTTTATTTATTATTATTCGTGAATTATAACCAATGCTAATTCTTCACACCGGGTGTTTTTTTGCATCTAAAGCTATTGCAAATGTTTGGCATTTTCTTAAACTCTTATTATTATGAAAATAATTTGACAAATTCTAGCTTTTGTCCGTCTCGTAAATTTTTCTCCTCCAAATGCATTTCTCTCAAACGTTTTCTCTTCACTATATTATCAACAATACTTTCTCTCTTTTTCAATTATAAGCATTTCTAAACTTGCTCAAGCATGTTAAATTGAAAATCGTTATTAGTGCAAAAGAAAGCGTGGACACAGCCTTCTCGCAGTTTTTGATTATTGCGATCCTGGTAAGCGCAGCCAGCTCAGTTCGTCTTTGTCTGCTTTTCCTCTTCAATCTGCAAAATGTTCTAAGCCGAAAACATCCCCTGTCACGTGCCCATGATACACACTTTGTAATGGAAGCAGTTACGTACGTAACGTAACGGGAAAGTACGTTTATCACAATAGTAAATACAATTCCTAGTACCTGGAGAAATTCATAGAGGAATCCCTCGAAAAATCTACGGAGGTATCATTGTGGATGAATCCATAGAAGAAGCTCTAAAAATCTTAAGAGGTATTATTCCATTCTTGGGGGCACTCTAGGTGAAATGTCTGGAGGAATACCTGGCAGAATTCTTGAAAAATTGGCTTCTTTTTCGGTGTTGAGATAATTCCAAATTCTGAATCTGCATGCCAAACTGAGCAGAAAGTCGACATTTTTATGAATTTTGGTGCTCGGGAACCTATTTAAAAATCAATGTGAATTTTGTATGGGAGCGATTTGATGAATAACCCCTCGTCGGATTTTGTACTGCTCCAACCAGTACAAAATCCGTTAAATTATTGCCAATATTTTCAAAACTGAGTTTTTATGGAGGCATGTTTGATGCTGTATTTTACAAAAATGGGTGACACTTGATCCCCTTTTGAACATATGATTTATTTTAAGTGAAAATTACTTCAGAGGGTTTCTTTATATTTCCTTTTCAAGATTTCTTGTATTTTTGATGAATATAGTGTATTTCAAATAAGACTCGCTAAAATTTTATAGAGTATGCCGTACACTCATTGCACAATTATGGGTCACTCAAGGAACAATCATTTCATAATATGAATCGTTTTACATACCGAAAAAACACTTTCATTATTTATATTTTGTATTCTCTTCACTGAAACTCCTTTATATTGTTTTATATAGAAAATTGCTTGTAAAATGCACTTTAGACGGTGAAAATTAATAAAACGTTGATGAATAATGAAAACCACAATAATGGGTCAAAATTGGCTGTGTAACAATTATGGGTCAATTTGTTGCCTATTATGGGTCACTCAAGAGGAATCGACTCAACAATAATGTTTTGTCTATTTTTTCACTGATTGATCACTTTTTCTCGATAGATCAACTAAAGTTAAATCTAAAACTGGTCTCAAACCTCTTAACGAAGCGTGTTTTCACGATTTGGAATCAATTTTTCAAAATTGGGACAAAACCTTTAACACAACCACCGATAAACGCCTAAAAGTATGCAATGCTCGTGTACGCAGAACTGTCAATATTATGCTGCACATAAAGTGACCCATAATTGTGTGATTTTCGGTGTTCCATGGCACAATAATGAGTCACTAAAATTTTGCCAGAAATAAGCTTTAAATAGCTGCAGTCACATGAATTTCTACATTTAGAACGTTAATTATACCTTTGTTCTGGTGACAATACCATTTTGCACTTGAAAATCACTGAAGCACCCTGTTACAGAGCTTACGAAAGCAGCGCACGCACTTTACGATATTCACAATCGAAGCGTTACTTTGACATATGGTTTTGTGCCGAACAAAAAAATATCGAATATATGGATGTTGTGACGTATAAGCCCGTGTGCGATACGTATAATGACACAAAACAAATCAACTTATGAACGAAAAATGATAATGGCTAACAAAAGCTTGCAATTAATTAGTATTTATCAATTAAAGTGAAAAGTGACTAATAATTGTGTGTGACCCATAATTGTGCAATGACTGTATTGAAAATGGGGAGACTTGATCCCCCTTTACACGGTGTGCACCTGTGAATATACTAGAATTCTAAGTAAATAAAGGCTTCTGAATATAGTTTTATTTTTTCGTACATACATATAGTGTGTTTAATCCTCGAGGGAGATTTTTCGGAATCGCATCCCGAGCAGAAGGGCATACCTCACAAAAACCGTGCTAAGAGCAAACCTGTGCTCTAATTCCTCAAGTTGGTATTGTTATATTATTCTACGCAATGTTATGAGAACACCACAATAACATGTGTCTGTACCTGGTATTTGGGTAAAGTTAGGTATTTATGTTGTATTGTTGATTTAGCTGGGAAAATAACTGAATAACAAGATTTGTTATTACATCATGGAGCTATCGAAAAATGTTCAATTTAATAGCAAGACATGTTATTACTTTGTTATTTCATACTTTCTCTATAACAAATAGAGCACTTGAAATTTATGGTATGCATTCATTATTGAAATAACATGACTTGTTATTTTACAGGTGTTATTTATACAAAATTATGGTAATCATTTGTGTTATTTTGCCTCTTATCTCCACCTAATAAAGGGCATATCGAGGTATAATGTTATTTAAGATGAATACTTCGATATGTTATTTTGTTGCTATTCTTTTCTGCTCGGAATAGAAGATTTCTGAAGGACTGAAAACAAACCATCAGCCTTTAAAAAATAATGAAATGCATCTAAATCACTTGTAGGTAAAACAAATCTTTTGTCCAGATGTAGTTTTGGGAAAAATATGCTCGTAGAAAACTGTTTTTGATTCCGAGAAAATATGGGGAAACAAGTCCCCCAGGCATCAAGTCTCCTCAGTCTCCCCTACAGTTTCAAAGGTACTGTACTAGGACACTTACAGCGAGCCACGTCGTTATTTTTACCAAAATCTAAACTTGGTACCGTGATTTCGGGTGAAATTGATCACTTTTCACAGTTTTTGGCTTCTAATTTTTGAATAGTTATCGATATGGTTAAACTCAATGCTTTGAAAAAAGTACGACCAGGGGTTTCAACGAGGTTGAAACGTTTACGGCAAATCATTTTATTGCAATAAAAAATCAGAAATTTTAGTTTCGGGGTGAAATTCAGTGAAATGTCTTTATACTTAAGTGCTGAAAATGCTGAATTAACCACCCCAGAATGCGAAAAGCTTTGTAAAACTTATACAAGTTTAGTAAATTCCTAATTATTTAACTTTAAAGTTTAATAAATCTAAAGAAAACTATGGCAAAAGTACAATTTTATGCATAAATATCTATATTTATAGAACTTTTGATGACGAAATCGGGTTTAGCGTACACTTGGCAGCTATCAACATTCATTCGAATATTTATTCCATGTACAATACAGCTAGGTAACAGAAGTTTGGAAGTGTCTTTGAAATTCGTGAAACACGCAGTTTCGGAAAATATTAAATTTAATACAGAAATATGTGGCTAATTAGCTGTAAAACTGTGAACTCATCATTAAATAACCCTTGAGCCAGATGATGGTTATTTTCTACAAATTGTTTTAAGTTCAGATGCTTTATTTTAAATTGCCCTCACGACGATCAATTTCACCCGAAATCACGGTAATGTAATTTGATTTACATTTATTTACATTACGTTCGGTAATTTTATTTACACAATTTAAAAAAAATCGAATGTTGGTAAAGTGTCATCGATTATCTGGCTAAACGTAACGAAGTTCGGTGAAAGTTACTAACTTTACCGATTTTTGCCGATAATAATATTTATCGGTAAAGATTTCGGTAAAATATTATCGAAGACGGTAATATTTTCTAAGCATGTGCGTGAGCGGAGGACATAATGAGTGCTGTGTAATAATATGTAGGATTAGAATCTGAGAAACACTTTTTTATTTTGGAGATGTTGCTGCCGCCGAGATCTACGATGCAGATTCTTTTCCTTCTTCGTCGACAGTCGCCGTGGGTTCAATAATCCGTTTTCATAGGAGCATTTTTGTTTGCAGCGGATTCCCTCCAGAGGGTTCCTTCTCCTGAGAAACACTAATACTATTGTTTATGAAGGATTAGAATCTCTTTTATACTCTAGATGTCCGAGAGGGTAATTCCAGTGTAAATGACGGAGTGCCAAGCAAATGGGTCTGCTTTGGATGGATTCTATTTGGCAAACGCCAGCCCTATTGTTAGGAGCCCAGACGACAACAGTGTGGTGTATAAGAGAGCAGTACAACACATTTTATCTAAAAAATTTCACACTTTGTGTTCAAGTCACTCCCCATTAGTTCCGTGTTTCACCTTTTGGAGCCGGACTGCTTCGCCACCGCTGCCGTAATCTCACCGGCGTGGAACACGTTCGCTATGTTCGATTTTATCGCCGGGGTCATATACAGGGGATGGTCAAAATGTTTGGGATAGGCAACTTTTTTTTCTCTCGCAAAAAAGTTCAAAACGCAGTAACTTTTCATAGAGTGCATCAAAAATTTTCAAATTTTGACTATTTGATCTCCTATTATATGTGCATCATTGCTACAGATTTGGGCTCGATTGGTTAATCTTTCGTGAAGTTGGAATCGTTCTGGTAAAACACTATTTTTTTAGAAAACCAATTTTTGAACTGTCATATCTTGGAAACCGGTGAATCGAATTGAATGAAATTTTTAACGTTTATCAACAATATATTGGTACGACGCTATAAAATGTAATATTTTCTCACGAAGAATAAAGTTATACCGGTTTGACATTTTCACCCATTAAGTCAAATTTGCAATTTCATAGAAAATTTACTAAATGTGTTATTATTTCAATCCAAATAGGCTCTAGTATATCTTATCAGAGATATCTTGAGAACAGAAGCAGAAAATCTGTGGTTATCAACACTAAAATTTAATGATATTGATGTGATAAATTTACATTTTTTTAAAGAAAAATCCAAAAAGGTTTAACTTTTTTCAACGTTCAAAAAGAACCTATGTTTTAATGACATGAGAAGCATCAATGTTTTGTTGATAAATGTTCAAAATTTCAATCAATTCAGATCACTGGTTTCCGAGATATGGCAGTTCAAAAGTAAGTTGTCTAAAAAATAGTGTTTTACGAGAACGATTCTAGCTTCGCGAAAGATTAACCAATCAAGCTCAAAATTGTACCAATGATGTACATATAGTAGTTAAACAAACAGTCAAAATTTGATAATTTTTGATGCACTCTATGAAAAGTTACTGCGTTTTGAACTTTTTTGTTAGAGAAAAAAAAAAGTTGCCTATCCCAAACATTTTGGCCACCCCCTGTATATCCCCTTCGGTTCCATAGGGTTAAACTGTGGGGAAGGATTTGCATTCGAAACTGGTTAAGGATATCTGAGCCAAATGCAGAAATGCAGATATATTTGTTTCAGTATTAGTTTGAAACTGTGGAATTAGTTTTGTTTAATTAGCATTGGTGAGTAATAATTTTTAAATATTAGCTATCAAGAAACCAATTTATGTTCTAGAAAATCATTTACCTTAGTTGAGTTGACGGATGTGTCTTTACTTTTTTCGACGTTAAAGTTACAGAAACAGGCACTTGATCACTAAACTCTTCAGCAATACTTTCGCTTTTTATGCTGCAAAGCCACAGTTCATCACAGAGTTTACAACATTAAACGGCTAATTTAAATGCACTTCGAAACGGCAACACGTCTTACACAAATCCAATCGTAAATTCTTCCCGCCACTCGGCACCGAATGTGCGGCACGTGAATCCTTTTGCGCTCTTCTGAACAACACTCCACACCACACTGACCCCAAATATGCTATTCACTTCCGGTCCGGTCCGGTTGGTCGGTTGATCGGCCAGTGGGTAAAGTAAAAATTCCGCTTCGAATCAGTCACTTCTGTTTGGCGCCCTCTTCAGATCGTCAACACGATACCACTTTTGAGTCTCGATTGAGCAGTAATCCGTGGCGTTTCCTCCTTTTATATTCCTTATATGGATTTATTCTCCCAACACAGGCTCCCCAACGAAGGGAAATTGATTAGCATCAATTGCCGACGAACGCGGCGAATCACAGCGGGAAAAGGATATGCGGAAAAATGGCGAAAACGTTGCTGTTGGTTGCTTGAGAAATTGCAATCCTGTAGTCATTGGCCAACTTGACACGTAATCCTCATTATCTGTGCAAACCAATACTTTAAGCCTGTTTTATATTAATAATGTTCATACATTAGAATGTTTTCTTTAAAAAGTAGGTATGTTGAATCAATGACATAAACAATTGTGGAGGGGTCCTTATGTGATGATGAAAGTGTATATTAGGGTGGCTCAAGCTGGTATGGCAAAACCACATGTCAAAAAGTTCGATGGGCCCCCTTCTCATTTCGTTCTATATGACGCCACGATGCTCTGGCCAAATCCGCTAAATCCGTTAACATTAGAGCGGTGCTAAACTCGTTTGAAGTTTGTATGGGAGTTTATATGGGAAAACATCGTTTTTTGCAATTTTCTTTTGAGGGGTTCTAAGTTTCCTTGAAACACGTAATCGATCCTATAGAAATATAACCTGGGATATGCCGAAAAACTTTGCCGAAGACCGCAACGTAATCAGACACTTGCGAAAAAAGATATAGCCTAGACAGTACGGGCCCATTCAATGAGATTTTATTGCTATTGTTATTCCTTTACATGTTAAATGTTAAGCACCACCAGATGGTCTGCGTGTAATATCTTTTCTTACAAGCTTCGGATGACTTTGCGGTCCTCGACAAAGTTTTTCAACACATGTGAGACTATAGTTCTATACAATCGGTTATGTGTTTTAAGTAAAAATAGTGCCCCTCATGAGAAAAATGCTAAAAACGATGTTTTCCCATATAAACTTCCATACAAACTTCAAATGAGTTTAGCACCGCCCTAATGTTAACGGATTAACCTGAAAATTTGACCAGAGCATCGTGGCGTCATATAGAACGAAATGAGAAGGGGGCCCATCGAACTTTTTGACACGTGGTATTTTGAGCCACGCTAGTGTATATCTATCACGTCGAGGACTTATGATTGACCCCCATTACCGATAAACTTACAAAATGTGAGTTCTTTTTTTGGAAGTGAAGTAAAACAGTTCGGAATAAATATGGCATGCCAAAAGGGCCCAGAGATCATTTTCGATAAATAATTAATTCTGCTAAACTATTCATTTTATGAAATTCTCGACACTATTCATATCCGTAGCAGTAATTCCTGTGGTACTCTACATGTCCATGTTGCAAACATTTTTTCTTGAGAGTTTCCAGATATACGGAGTTACATGCCATACTAAACCTCAAATCATTGATTTCACCATTAAACAACCACCTTTTTCCCACTGTTCCTGATCGGTATGTGGCTCCCCGGAGCGGCATGAATTCACATGTGTCGTACAGGGGGGCGGGTGGTGTTTCTTAGAATGCCAGGCTGCTGGCTGATGTGTTTGAAAATTCGGATGACATACAATTTCAGGATTAGAATTTATTGTGAGCCTCCCGTCTTTGCATCACTTGTCGTGTACTTTGGACGGACGCGCAGGCACCGCACAGCGCAGCAATAACAAGTGGGAAAATGCATTTGATCGGAATTGATTACTATCGGCGGCAGCCCTCGGATACGCGGAAGGCTTTTTCCCGAAGAACGCCACGTGCTATTTTCGAAGCGAGTCGGGTGGGATCCTTTGTAGCGATGTTACAATGTTACATATTGTCAACGTGCCACGTATGGGATGATAGTTGCTAAACGTAGTTAGTTGGAGTCTAAATTAGGCATCCAGCGTGGTCAACATGGCAGAGATGATTCCGGAACTTATTTTTGGGTACAGATTCCGAGCAAACTCCACGTGGACAGTGTCCACAATTGCATTATTATGGCAATCAGTACAAAATCTAGCACGCTGGCCAAATTACTCGGCAACCAGAGATATCTACAAGCCAGTCAGTTAGGCCATCAATGTGTTATTTGATGAAATTAGTCATCATTCATAAAGCCTATTGAGATTTATGGGAAGGTTATGATGAAAAGAAGTCATTATGACGATAGCACGTGGCCCAACGGGAGGATCATATGAAATCAATTTTCCATCTGAATCAACGAGGTTGTTATCCCAAGGTTGATTTATTAGGGACCAACGAAATTACCTTTCTTCCGGAGATAGAACTCGTTTTTCGGCGGAGCAATTATGGAAAAACTAGTTTGTCATTGAAATCACCACCCTGGACGATGACTGGTTATTGAACCTAACACAATCAGGAGATAATTCAAGACCAACAATTGCAAAGGCCTCATCAACATTGCGTAAACAAACACGTTACCGTCGACTTAAGGCCTTCTGAGCTCCTCCCACGCATCTCACCACCATTAACAGAAAGCTTGGTGTTTGCGCTTTCTGTTAGTGGTGGTGAGGTGTGTGGGTGGAGCTCAAAAGGCCTCAAATCGACAGAAACATGTTTGTTTACAAAATATTGATGCGGCCTTTTCAATTGTTGGTCTTGAATTCCAATATTTTTATTCCTGTTCGGGTTTGTCACTGCGACCAGTTTTTAGATCTATTGTGACATTACCCGTATCCTTAGTGTAGTGCATTGTCGCATTGAAGTATGAAAACAAATCTATCATTTGACATATCGACGAAATTCGTCGGTCTTCTTCTTATTTTTGTAGAAGTAGTTTTCCTTAGGTAGTGCGATAACTGGTACAGGCACCCTACATACATGGATCCCTAACCCAATTTGATTTCCTTTGCATTGAGTTTAGCCTCAGATGGTGAGGTTTTTAACTATATGCAAAGTAAAGTTGGTAAACTCAGTTTTATTCAAAAACAAGAAGTCTCCAAAACACCAGTAGTAAGGACTAAATACTATAATTCCTTGAATTACCAATCAATCAATCAATCATATTTATTTTCATAATTAAAGTTATATAATACAATAAATTCCTAATTCTAATATAATGAGCTGGGTAAACCTTTCATCATTACAGTAAATCTTTTTTCACACTTTGCGTTACAATGATTTAGGAAAATAAAGTGGATTAAAATAGAGGAAAACAATCATTTAGATGATAAAAAACCTCTCCATTGAACAGATCGAGAACTTAAAAACTAGACCTTAATACTAATTACACAAAGCACGTAACATATCAAATGAAGAACTTGCACATCTCTGATAATAATTCGTTTTCATTCGATTTACATATTGATCTAATGTTTCAATGTGACTCATTTCATGTAATTCTTCAGTACAAAACCATGGGGGTAAGTTGTGGATCATTTTTAAACATTTGTTTTGGAAAATCTGAAGCTTTTTTCTATGAGATAGAGCACATTCTGACCAGACTATTGAAGCGTATGTTAGAGTTGATCTAAATACTGTTTTATTAAGCAGAATTTTGTTTCTAGTGTTCAATTTTGATCTTCTATTAATAAAAGGATACAAAATTCTGACTAGTTTTTCACATTTCTCAAGTATGTATTGAGTATGTTTTTGAAAAGTAAGTTTTTTATCTAGAATCAAACCCAGATATTTTGCTTCATCCTTCCATGGTATATCAACACCATTAAAGTTAAGATTTCTATTTGGGAGTTTCCTAGGGCTTCTGAATCTCGTAAAAAAAACTGCTTCAGTTTTGTTTTCGTTAACCTTAATTTTCCACTTTTTGCAATAATTTGAATATTGAACTAGGCTAGCGTTGAGATTTATAGTCACTTCAACTGGGTCCTTCGATGACGATGGTATGGCAACGTCATCTGCAAATTGGTATCGTACACATCCTGCAAAATCTGGGATGTCGTGTGTATAGATATTATACAACAAAGGCGACAGAACGCTCCCCTGGGGTACACCAGCAGGTATGAAATGTAATTGAGAAGATTCAGAACCTATCGTCACAACAAAGTTTCTATTACATAAAAAGGAGTGAATCAATTTTATGAGATACACAGGAAACTGCAGGTTGATCATTTTGAAAATCAGCCCTTTGTGCCAAACCGTGTCGAAAGCTTTTTCGTTATCTAACAAAACTAGTCCGGTAGAATTCTTGATGGTCCTATGATTTTTAATGTTGTTTGTTAAACGATGTAACTGATGAGCGGTTGAGTGTTCGCTTCTAAAGCCAAATTGAGTGTTAGGAATTATATTATTTTCTGCAATGTGATGATTGAGTCGTTTGAGTAAAACTTTTTCAAATATCTTACTTAAACTACTCAATAGGCTAATAGGGCGATAATTCTTTGAACTGGCGTGATCTTTGTTTGGCTTCGGAATCGCTATAACCTTAGCATGTCTCCATGCCAAGGGGAAGTAATTCAGTTTTATGCACGCATTGAAAATGAATGTTAAAAGCACTAGAGCTTTACGCGATAATCTTTTGAGACATCGATTGTTAATCTGATCGAAGCCAGGTGATTTGTTGTTTTTTAAGGATTTCAGGAAACTTGATACTTCTTTAGGCTTCACTAAATAGTGGGGGTCGAAATTAGGGTCTCTGTGATTCGCAAAAAAACTTTCGAATGACGTATTCACTTCATGATCTACGGGACTTGCATCATAGAAGGTAGTGTAATGAGCTTCAGCAAACTGTTTTCCTATCTCTTCGCACTTTTCTTTGTCGGTAATCAGAAGTTTGCCATCTTTTGATAATGGCGGAATGGATTTGTGCTTATTTTTTAAAATTTTGCAGATTTTCCAAAGCTTTTTATTATTGTTTTGATCATTGTTCATGCTCAGCAGATTGGCTGACCATGATTTGTTTCTAAACTCATCAATGCGCTTTTTGACTAAATTGCATGTGAAGTTACATACGGATCTTAAGTAATGGTCCCTACGATTACGTTGCCATTGTCTTCGCCGACTATTTCTTAATCGTATCAAAAGAAGAATGTCATCAGGTAGAATCAATTCGAATCTATCTGGAACAGTTCGGGGGATAAACCGGTCGTGTGCTTGATGAATGATGGTTGTAAAATAGTCTATATAGTTATCAATTTGATATGTTTCGAAAATAGAGCTCAAATCAAGTTGTTGCAGATCGGTGTTTTCATCTAAAAAAGTTTTGAAACCTCTCCAATCGGCACGGGAATAGTCCGGAATGGATCTGGGGTGAGAATAGCAAATCGTTGTGGAATCAATTTCAAATCGCACAGGAATATGGTCAGATGTTAGATCTTGGATAGTTTGTAAGTTCGATATTGAGTGCAAGCCATTTGACAATACTAAGTCAAGAGTTGAAGGTCTACGATTCGGATCAGTTGGTATATGAGTCGATGATGGTGGGTGATGAATTACAAAACTTCCAGATTGCAGCTCGTTGAACAACATATTTCCTGCAGTGTTAGCTCGAATGCAGTTCCACAAACGGTGTCGAGCATTCAGATCACCACAAATGAAAAAAACTGTTGCGTATTTTCGTAAGTTTTTGAATATCTTGTAAAAATGAATTATTATCTCTGTTTCCTCCAGGATTGTAAGCAGAGATTAAAGAAATCGGACCCGTGGATGTGACTATTTCAATGCCTATTGCTTCTATGATTTGAAGATCAAACGAAGGCAGCAATGAGTGCGCTATGTTAGAGTGCACAACCACGGCTACTCCACCTTTACGACGTTCAGATCTGTCTAAACGATAAATTTTGAAATCAGAATGAGCAAATTTGATATCGGGTTTGAGGAACGTTTCACAAATCAGAGAAACGTCAACGGAGTTCTTGATAAGAAACCTAAAATAGTCATGGGTTTTACTTTGAATGCCATTGGCATTCCAGTATGAAATTGTTAAGTTACTCGTCAAATTATCCATTACAAGGAAAACAGTAATGAGCTGTGATTTCAAAGATGACTTTTAGCTGTTGTTGTTTGGTCGTGCAAGTGCTCAACCTCGAGAAAACGTCAGTCACAATATCCACGATTTCTTCGGGTGAAAAAAGATCGTGATTTGAGGGAGTGTCATGGTGATACCTGTGTGTTTGATGTTGTTTGAACTGGAGGCGATTTGCTGGCGCTTCACGATGCGACAACACGTTGGAATAAAGCGGCGTACGGTGATTATGTGATCTTTGCGGTAACTCTCCAAGAGTTCCGGATTGGGGGAAGTCTTCTTGACGGAATTGGAATTCCTCACGACGAGATCTTTGAAGTCTGGACTTACGTAACTGATGATCCCTGGCATTGATGAACTCCTGACGCTTTATGCATTGATGAAAGTTGGCGGTGTGTTGCTGTCCACAGTTTACACACGACAGTTTTTCTTTCGGAAGCTGGATGGATTTATCTTCTCGACTGATTGTCAGAGAGCAATCAACGGTTTTGTGCACGTTACCACATTTCACGCACCGTGGCTGACGAAAGCATTGTGTAGATCCGTGTCCAAACATTTGGCAATTTCGACACTGAACAGGCCCCTTCGTTTTCGTGGAATAGAAATCCCACTCGACAATGCAACGGTAAACTGACTTGATTCTCCTTAAAGCGTTTAGCTGCACGCTTCCTTTGTTGAAGTAGAGGAGGTACAGAGCGTGGTCCTCGTGCCGCTTTTTCTTAAGCGTCATTTTGCGGATGTCCTTTGGAACAACTTCGACTTCTTTGAGTGCTTCTGCGACAACCTCGATATTCAAATCGGGAAGCCCTGCTAGGACAATCTTAGTCGTCCTATCTTCGTCTCGCACATAGGTGAAGAAGTTGGCTTTCTGCTGTTTTAGGTACGAAACTAGTTTCGTGTGGTCTTGTGTTGTGTACATGAACACATTTACACCTGTTGATGTTCGTTTAACATTGAACATCGAAACCCCTGCTTTCAGTGCCATCCCCTGAACTGTTGGAATGTTGGTCTCGGTAATCGTGACCAAAGGTATTTTCTCCTTACCGTTTTTGTTGGCTTTCTTCTGAATGCCGGCGGGCGCGCCAGCATCATTATCGGCAAGAGTGCTGAACTTGTTGGAGGTAGCTACATTGTAACCGCGGTTGAGGTTAGAACACGTGGCATTTTGTTGGCCTGTCGAGGCCATGATGAGAATCTCGTGCAGTGCCGGGGAGTTCTGGTATTCCATCAGAGGACGGCGGACTTTTTGGTTTGGGCCATTTGGCACCTCACCGTCTACCGTAACGGTCGAACTATCGCGTTTATGACCAGCGAGTGCCGGTGCTGGATCGATGGTGTGAGGTGAACCGACGATGGAAGGTCGCGAGAACAATAGACGTCCGAAATAATAGATCGAGACAAAGAGTTATCGAAAAACGTCCGATCGCACCGAGAGCACGACTTGAACTGCCTTGAATTACCAGAACACATATTCCAAAATTGAAAAATAGGACGACACTCGATTTCGGTTTGGTAGATCTAACACCGCAACGCAACCCAAAAAGGCGATCTACCCACGCTACGGGCTCCGTTAAAGATCGAGCATCTTTTAAACCCCCTCAACCATTCATCCCTCAGCACGGGTCGCCTGACACCTTGGATTGGGGTTACCTGTTTGGTGGACTTTTACCCCCGGAACAGGTGGTCCGTAGTGCTATTCAAAGCCGGCAGCTACACGGGCAAATTCCAATATAGAACGCATACCTGCCAAAAAGCCTGTGTTGGATTGGTGCCAAGCAGATTTTAATTGGAAACCATCAGACAAGTAACAAAATTATTGTTATGAGGCTTTCGAAGATCGCTCAACACCTGTTCCCTAAATAATGCATACAATCAATAACTCTGCTGTACCGTCGTTGGGGGTGAGAATGGGTCAAAAAAGGATACTCAAATATTTTTTATTATATAACTAATGCAATTGAAGTCGGAATAACTTTTTATTTGGTACAATGGTGGATACTCTTCTATGTGGTAATGATAATTTAGCAAGAAAGTATCATACTACATGTATTGCTTACTAAACTACACATGAATGAAAATTGACCCAATCTCACCCCTTAGAGGGGATGAGAATGGCTCAAAGTATTCGAAGTCGGCTTTTCGGGCCCGTATGTAGTTGATCATCAATATTAACTTCTTTTCTCGATCAGCCTAGATAGCTGTGTGGTGTCGGTAGCGATTGTCTCAATTGGCTAAGAATAACACTACGGACTGCCTGTTCCGGTGGTAAGAGTCCACCAACAGGTGACCCCTAATTCAGGGTGTGATGCGGCTTCCTGCTTACCGTGCCTAGGAATGAATGGCTAGGGGGGTCTAATAAAAACCTAACCGCAAACGGAGCCTGTGGAGTACCAGGGCGCCCTCCACAGTATGTAGCCCTTACTGCGCTAACCGGAGCAATGATGCAGTGGACCTTGTGTTTCTCCGAGACAATCGGCTGCCCTTCTTTAGTCTCACTTGAGGCTAAATGAGGGCTGGATTATGAAGATGTTGTTAATTAGTTTAAATTTTCACCTATATGGTTTCGCATTATGCGATTTACACAGTGTATTCTGTGTATCCTCGCCTTTGGCGTTTTCCAATTGATGGTTTCGTTGCTGCTGTTGTTGCGAACAGTTTTATCTTGCCTAGTTGGGATAGTGGGTACGGTTAGGATAGCTCAGATCAATCTTCAGCATAAAAGAACAGCAACGATCAATCTTTGCAGACTTATGCAAAATGGTACTTCCCAAGTGGCCTTGGTCCATGAACCATACTTCCGAAAGGGGAATTTCTTTCTAGGAAACCTTGAGAACCCGGTGTTTGCTACTTTCAGTAAACATGAAATGGCAAACTTGCGTGTCATGCCTCGAGCCTGTGTGCTTGTCAACAACGCAATAGTTGCTACACTCATCTCTGAACTAACCACCAGAGATGTATGTGCTATGTATCTGTTGGAAACCTCAACAGGAAATAGGTCTATTGTTCGGTTTATTCCCCTACGAATGCTTTAAAACAAGTCATCGCATACTGTACTTCAAAAGGCCTTCCGCTAATTGTTGGCAGTGATGCTAATGCTCACCATATCATCTGGGGCAGCTCAGACATTAACTTGAGAGGCTCCAGCTTTGCTCCAGCAGAATTAGTCACGAGCTGAGCAATTGGAGTGTGTCAGATGAAGTATCTTTATCTGACCATCGCTACATCTTTTTTGAACATGTGAATGTTACTTCGCAAACTTTGCGTTTCAGGAACCCCCGGTCAACCAACTAGGATCCCTTTGCCGATTTGGTTGCAGCCAAATTTCATGGATTCTCACCATCACCATCTATTGACAATCCAAGTGATTTAGATGATGCCGTTGATACTACAACGGCCATCATCATGGAAGCTTTTGAAGAAGCTTACCCTCTGCGGTCTGTGAAGACCACAAGAGGAACCCATTGGTGGAACTCTGATCTGGCGTAGCTCGGGAAACAATGTAGAAAGTGTTGTAACAGATGACGTTCTGCTGGATCGGAGGTTTTCAGGTTGGCTCGCAAGGCCTACCAAAAAGCTCTTCGGTCTGTTGAACGATCCGGCTGGAGAAACCTTTGTACAAATGTTTCCAGTCTGAGTAAAGCCAGTCGGTTGAACAAAATCCTTGCAAAATCTAAGGATTTTCAAGTGAACAAACTTTTAAAAAAAGACACTTCACCGTCTTCAACCAGAGGTTGCACAGACTGAACGATCACAAACATGAGACAACGGACAACACACGAAACACCCAGTGGTCCAGTGGAGAATTTTCCGTTTGACAAAAAGTTTTCACCGACTGAAGGGGAAATCGAACCCACACTCCAAGGCTTACGAAACGCCTAGACGGCTGGCGCCGCTAACCGCACGGCCACGAAGCCCACTTCGTTTGCCAAATGGCGATTTCACTTCCTCTGATGAGGAAGTTTTGGAATGTTTATTCAGTACACACTTCCCCGGATGTGTGGATATTACATCTTCGGATGAACCTGATGTCTTTTCTTGTAATTTTGATTCTTTAGCTTCGGCTCGGAGTATCATAACTTTAGAATCGATTGAATGGGCACTAAACAGCTTTACTTCTTTCAAATCTTCTGGGGCAGATGGGAATTATCCTATTTTGCTTTAGAAGGGATCATTTCAAACATGTATTGAAACAACTACTTGTTTGCAATTTCGCTACAGGGTATATTCCCCAATCCTGCCGAAAGTGGGTCGTGCGTCGTATGAAGAAGCAACGAGCTGCAGACCTATCAGTTTGACCTCTTTTCTTCTGAAATGCTTAGAACGCATTGTCGATCATAACATCCGTGATGTTCATCTGGCCAATGTGTCTCTACATGTGAACCAACATGCTTACCAATCTGGAAAGCCACTGTGACTCTTTTACACAAAGTTTTTAACGATATCGGGAAGGCATTCGCTCAAAAGCAATCCTGCTTAGGTGTTTTCTTAGATATCGAGGGTGCCTTTGATAACGTGCCTTTCGATGCTATATTGAAAGCCGCACGGGGTTATTTTATACCTCCAATGATTTCCAATTGGATTCACCAAATGCTCAAAAACCAACATCTTTTCTCGACATTGCGCCAAGCGGCGATTAGAAAATTGAGTGTTTGTGGATGCCCCGAAGGGGGATTGTTATCACTACTTTTGTGGAATCTCGTAGCAGATAGGGAATCGCGCTACTTGGGCGGTGGCTTCTATATTCGTCTGTTTTCCACTATAACTCAGTCAATCTTGAACCAATTGACACAATTATTGGAATGCAGTGAGATAGGTATAGTATCTAACCGTGTACAAAATTTCAAGTCAATCGGTTCAAAATTGACCGAGTTACAGTGGAAAACAGACGAAAATAACAGACGAAGAAAACCACCGCCCAAGTAGCGCGATACCCTACGCTATTGAGGCAACTCAATAATAGCGGTTTTCCTACTTACGGTTTTACCGACGACTACCTAACATTGTTAGTCGGTATGTGCATCAGCACCCTTTTCGACTGAAAAACGCTCTTCAGGTAGTTGAGAGTTGGTGTCGCCAATGAGCCATTTTACGAGACGTTTCGGATCAGCTGATCGCTCATTTCATGAATGAAAATTTGACAGGAGGTTGCGCCCAAGCCCGTGAGTGTTAATATCAATATCAACACTGTTGTCGTTTCGTAAAATAGACTATATGGCCTTTCGGTAAATCCGAGTAAAACATCTATTGTTCTTTTCACGGAAAAGCAAAACCGCAATAGTGTTCGACCTTTATGTCTCTTTGATTTTGAAATCAATGTGAATGAACATGTAAAGTATGTTGGAGTCATTCTTGATTCCAAGCTTTCCTGGACACCTCGTATGGCCTTCGGGCAATGCCGACGAACCTTTGGTACAACTTGGGGTCTAAAACCCAAGTATATCAAATGGATTTACACAACTGTTGTTCGTCCAATATTGGCCTATGGATGTCTTGTGTGGGGTGGCAAAAGGGCGAAGTGAGAACGGTCCAATCAAAATTAGGCCATCTCCAAAGGATGTGCTTAATGGCGATGTCTTGAGCGTTCTCTTCCACTCCCAAGACAGCGCTCGAAGTTCTCTTTGACGTTTCCCCACTACACATTCATCTCAAACAAGAAGCACTTTCTTGCACTTACCGCCTATGGGTACTCGGTTTACTAGAGGAAACTCTTATGAACCACAGTTCAACACACACCTCGTTGTTTCCACTTTTGGTGAATTAGGACAAAGTTGTCCTTGTTTCAAGTGATCTTACAATTGCTTGTAATTTTCCATACAGGACATTTTCCACGAAATTCCCTTCCCGGGAAGAGTGGACATCTGGTTATCTGGAGAGAAGTATTACAGACGGCATCGTATGTTACACTGATGGCACTGATTCTCGAAGGTCGAGCGGGTGCTGGTGTGTATTTTCGTGAGCTAAGGCTGTATCAGTCTTACTCACTTGGTAGACACTGCACCGTTTTTCAGGCCGAAATCTTTGGGCAAAGTAATATACTTCTGCTCAGATAGCCAGGCTGCTATTAAAGCACTAGCTTCGGCCAACTCCAGGTCGAAGATAGTTATCGCTTGTCGAGCTCAAATCGAGGAGCTGAATTCAGCAAACGCTGTTCACCTTGTATGGGTGCCTGGCCATTCTTTCATCGCTGGGAATGAATTGGCTGATGAGTTAGCTCGCACTGGAGCATCACATGACTTCATTGTCCCTGAGCCAGCTATTCCGGTATCCAAGTGTTGGGTAAAGCGTCAGATTGATACCTGGGCTGCCACTCAGCACAAACAATACTGGAATAGTTTGGAGTCATGTCGTCAAACAAAATTGTATTGTACTGAGCCATCTCTAGGGGTGGCGAAGTATCTAACAAATCTGTCTAAGCAGAATTGCAGCATGCTGGTCAAAGCATTGACTGGCCACTTATTACAGATTTCTCATTCGGTAAAGACTGAATGACTATATATCCTCCATAAACTCTACTCGCATAAAAGATACTCAAATGAAGTGGCCCACGCAATTGGGTGATTAAGCTTTATAGGTTTTGAGTTCTTGCCCGGCTATGGCGCTCTTTCTGATATTAAAAGTCTCTCTCAGCCAATAGGTGGCCAATTGAAACGAAATACGAAAGAAAATTGCGTAACATATTCGTATATGTATTGATTGCACAAGGTCTTAATAACTACCATACCTTTTATGCCAATGGTGGCATCTGCTACTGTGCGGTGTTCCTTTTCTGCGGTACTCCTTGCTCCTTGCTACCTCACTGCAATCCGTGATGTTGTCCGGTTGCACCGATGCACCAATGTTCTTCTTCTCATACACCTTCAGAACGTGTATTGATTCGAACGCACACTTTCGAGCGTGCACTTGCTACACCGCGCACACTAAAACATCTTCACCTGCACGTATGCCATCACCGATGTTGAGCTGTCTTTTGCTGCATGCGACGACGCACCGATTGAGCCACTGGCGGCTGTGAGATCACCACGACGATATTCTCCTCTTTGTGCCGACGTGGGTCGCGGTTCTTCACTCCACTAATCCCCACATTCAGATACACACGTTGATGGTTGCCGTTTGCGCGAAGGGCCCGTGCACTGATAATCCACACTTCTACGATTGACGGTCGTATTCACCACGCTAACACACACACTTGTTCTGCCACCGTCGATAGGGGTGCTGACTGAGAGCGACCGACGCCGCTTGACTCTCTCTCTCTCTCGTCTCGAGTGCGTCCACTGCGAGAACGAAGAAGTTTTCGAACATGCACAAGAGAATCGCGTGCTGGTGGTGGTGACCTACGGCTCCCGCTTGAGTTTAGGGTGGACCCGCGCACGTGCTGCCTTGCCGGGCGGTGGATGCCCGAGAAGATGTGATGTTGCGTTGAGGATGCCAATAAAAGGCTCTGAGAACAAAAGGGGCATTAGATGCCATTGCACAATGGGGATGGTGCATATAGCTACCTCCTAGGAGAGCCTTTGTTCTTTATCGTTGGCGATCCAAGATCCTTTTGTCCAGCGGCAGAATGGCGCACGATTACAGAATTTCCGATGCTGCTGGCTAGGGAAATCATATGTTAGAGGATCCCTCATGAGATTTATTTGGCGCAATTACCTCTTAGTAGACTTTGTCTTGGCGTGAATTCCCGACCTGTAGTGCAGAATTTATGCGATGAGGCGAATCCTATCGCCGCTCGGGTGAGTTCTGTGGGAGGATAAAAACGTGGTAGCGGTGGTTTCTTTCCCATCAAACATCCCTTGAATTACCTTGGGAGGAGTTTGTAGATCCCAGGCAGCCTCCAACGTGTCAGATGATAACTTAGCTGATTAGATTAGATTCGGACTTTGTGATCTGCGAGTCCGACTGATTTTCTGCACTTGGTCACACACGCGTCTACTCTCGATACCAGCAGCAGCGAATGATTTGCACAATCGAGTTCTTTGTGCTTCGAGGTGGTATGCTGATCGATTGCTCAGTGTGAGAGCCGAAAAGAGCGAGAGAAGTTTTCTTGCTTCTTGTATGGCTTGCTCTTATGTTGGGAGATGTATTTTGATGTCAGCTGCGCAGTGTTGCTTGACATATCAATTTCGATATCTCGATGGAGATTGTCTATTTTATTTGTAGACTGGCGAACTTATTTTCCTTATAAGTTATGTACGGTAACACACTACCGATTCAACTATCATATGGCGAATATTCAGCGAGCTGATTCACTTGCTTGTGATAGCTGTGAATCCGATTATGGAACTTGTTATCATTTAATATGTAACTGTCCAGTTTTTGCGCAACTGCGTTTCCGAGTACTCGGAAAACACTTATTAAGTGAAACTGACTTCAGAAACCTGAATCTTCTGGACGTTCTGTTGTTCTTCACCCGCTTTGGCTAAGAGCTATAGGCTCTCTTTACGCTTTATGTGCTATCACAGTGCCCTTGTCAGGGCGCTGTTTGAACCCATTGTGGAACGCTTATGCGTTATTACAGTGTCCTTTTCAGGACGTTCCCAAGCAACCAAAAGTTCGGGTTCCACTTGGAAAACGAACTCAGAAGTTCAAGTTTGGTTCAATTCCGGTTTCGTTGAACTTAATTCTCCAAAAAGTTACTCTTGTATTGTTTATGAACTTCGAAGTACATGTACAAGCTTTTGACTTCTCTTCAAAACGACATTAAAGTCGAAAAAAGGTTCAAAAAGAACTTATGTTGAACTTTAAAACAGAGTTCAATCAAATATTAACCGAACTCATGTTGAACTTTTGCGTGCCTTTAAAATTCAAATATAGTTCATTTGAACATATTCCAACAACTTGAAATCATCCGTTCCGAACTTGTTTCGAACTTGTTTTGAACTTACTACTGAAAGTTCGGATAAATATCAACCGTACCAAAAGTGAACTTCACTTGAACTTCGGCGAAAGCGGGGCCGGGGAGAAGTTCTCATTCAATTAAATCACTCGTAAATCGAGCCCAGCAGCCACAGCTTGTGTTAATTTCACAAGTACACTTTGTTCCACTATAATATTTCAACGTACTTACTTGTAATCAACGCAAAGGATCCGTATTGTGTGGCTCAAAGGCTGCCCCCGTAGTGGAAAACTGTTCCCCCCAGGATGCCGCCGGGGGTTTTTTGGCTGCGCACAAAAATTTTCCAGCTTTGCTGGATGTTTTCACACCCGTCTCACTTGTCGCTGCAGCGCACCGGTAATCGACGCAATCGTAGTCACTGGAAACCAAGCTGAAAACTTATCATCTTTTCTTAAAGTCGATACACTGGCCTTAATTTATTGCTTTGCACTGCAAACCACAACAAACTGAAAATGTCAAACTGTGTAAGTTCACAAGAAGTTCCACGTGAACTTCTTTCGAACTTTCTACTTCAAAAACTATTCCAAGTTCAGGGAAAGTTCACACGCGAACCTGAATGAGCTCTACTATATGATATCAGCACATTGAGTAAAATCCCACAGTGCATAACAACACATACATGGAGTAGTGGTTAGGCACCGACTTTCAACGAGGAGATCCCGAGTTCAAATCTCAGTAAGTAAGAAATATCAAAAATTATTTCAAGGTATTAGTCAATTTGGATTCCACATGAACTAATGGTTCTTAATAATAAATTACTTTTGAGGACTAAACAGTTTTTTTTTTCATTTTTTCGAAGTTTATTTTTAAGCTGAATAGCGTTCCTTTCAGCGACACAAGTGTACTTTTTGTGAACTCAAGTTCGGTTAATTACTTAAAAAGTAAGCTGAATAGAATGCTATTCATCTACCTTCGAATAGCTGATTAAGCGCAAACATGCTATTTTATCCGAACTTTTGGTTGCTTGGGCTTTGTGAATCTATTGTGGTACGCTTTTGCGCGTATGTTGATCCTATTCCCTTACTTGTCCTTTCCCCTGTCATATCCTTTCTCCTTCCCTTCTCCGTCAGGTAAATGATGAATAGGCTCGTGTTCATGGCAATGGCACAAATTTCCCAAATGGAGGAGAACGTGCCTTTGGAGCCGACCTACTGATACCTGATACCGGATCCTGCTCGACGTTTCGTTTGGTAGTCCTGGCCTTAAAAGTAGCCCGAAATAAAGAGTAGACAATGGCCACACTCACAGTGATCGCCTGGCGAGGGTTACCGATGAGGAACTTGCGGGGATAGCAAAGTCCCTTAACGTAGTTAAGACCCCAGGTCTGAACGGTGATCTAAACCTGGCCTTAAAAGTAGATATTGCGGACATTAAGGTCTGCTATGCAGAAATTCATGGACGAGGGAGTTTTCCCAGAAGTTCAGAAGAAGCAGAGCCTGGTTCTATTGTCAAAGGCAAGGAAATCACCCGGAGACCCGCCGACATAAGGGCTCGGGAAAGGTGCTCAAAAAGATCATCCTCGAATGTCCGGTTTGTACTGGTTTAGAGGAAACAGCTGAACATGTTTTGTACGTGTGCGCGCGTTTTAACACAATGAATGCATGACCGCATGCTTGCCACATGCGGAGAGGATACAACTCCGGGATGGGTTTGGCTTGAATACCGTTTCAACGGCTATAAACCACATCGTCTTGGAGCTTCAGAGGAGGTGGCGCGTGGACTCGGAGAATGGCTAATTCAGACGCTGTACAAGAGGTGGTCCAAGAGTTCGGAGTCGGCTACGTATGTCGTACCGATGCCCTGCGGTCGAAATCGACCCTTACAGCGATTAAGTGGCCGCGGGGAGTACATCCTGGTAGCGTTGCTGTTGTGGCGTCGGTGTAATGGGTTGGATCCGAGCCCGCAGTTGGAAAGGGGTCCACGGCAAGATCGGGGCAGGTGGATGTTTCATGTCGGCACATCCTTCTGTGTACTGGCTGATAGGGCTTTACTTGCGGTTGTAGAATATACAAACACTATTGATGTACCCTGCGGCAATTAGATTTGTATTATATTTGTCATTTGTATGTCTGTGCCGCTTTGATTCAAGCTTTGGTCGTCTATTTGACTATGGAAATGTCATTATTGAGAAGTACAAAATAAACAATAATAGTAGAAGTGTAACCACATCGGAAAGCGGAGGGACTAATAAATCGCTGTTCGTAACTTGAGTGAGGTTTGTGGAATTTCTGCAGCATCCGAAACTGCACGTAATCCGGAGCGACTCGACAGTGGGAAGGTCAAATTGCTATGCACGTGGTATCAGTTCTCAGTTCATTATACTTGCTGTGCAGTTGGAAGCAGGCGTGGTGTCGACCTTGTCTGCCTTCCGAGGACAAAGGGAGTGTGAGGACAACTCGGGGAATTGGCTATGCGCCAGGGTGCTACCTTAGTGGACTCTATAAACCGAACCATCGATGTTCGATGCTGCAGGCTACGTACTACGCAGCTAACCTTGAGGGTGTGATGTACACTAGCCCCTCTCTGAAGCAATGCCTTCCTGGTCCGTGGCGAAGTGGACTTTCACTTAACACAATTTATGTCAGGCCATGGGTGCTTTAGCTGGTAATGTACAGATTTGGACCGCGGAGCATGTGCTCTTTGAATGCCCACGCTTTGTGGAGCAGAGGTCGAATATACAAGTGATATGCAAGAGACATCACTCCGGACACCTTTGTTGAAAGGATGCGTACGGGGGCGGACATGTGGAATTCAGTTACTTCCTCGGTCTTTTGAATCGTACTTGAATTACAGAGAAAATGGTGGGCCGACCAACAGCAAGTTGAGCTTGCCCCTCTTCCCATCCAGAGACTTGAGTTCAACGGGTAGTCTAAAGTACGCACCCCCGTCTTCTCGAAGTCATCCCTAACGGGCGAACCGCCAAGGTAAGGAAGACAAAGTAAGAGTTTTTTCTAGGTCGAAACCCACACCTCATTTTATATAAATCAAAAAAAAGATGTCAATAGAGTCTCAGACCCATTTACTCATATTTTGCACAAAACAAAGACAGTATTCACTTTTATAAAGTGAATGATTTTGTGGAGCCATTTTTCTTCACTATGACCCCTCTAGTACCAAAGGACAAACTCAGCTGGAATACCAAAGAAAAAAATAAAAGCTATCAACATTGCATTGACTCAGAGACTTGATCCTTGGCTATTACTATTAAAACTGCAATGTTCCAAGAAATGTGCTGCAGTGTCATTAAGAAGAACTCTCAAACAACCATGGAACAAAAAAAAAAACCTAAAGTGTGAGGTCAGACTTATGAATACATCAACTGGTGCAAGTCGCTTGCACGTGCCCATTAACATCTGACATCACTGGAATGCCAATATCGTACCGAAAAATTCAACCAATCAATAGATGACGTGAATCCTTTAGCCAACCGTCAAGTGATACATCAACCAGAGGCAGCCCAGATGTCTCTGCCGCGCCGGCTAGCTGTGACGAAGATCGTTTCTTTTATTCCCGCCCACGGAGAAAGGAAGGGGGCTCGCCAATTGTGTGACGATTAATTCAATTGATTGACTTGTTAATATTTCATTACCCTCGATCTCCTTGTCAATCAGACCTATGCGAATAGGCCCGTACATGTATCGGGGCCCGGGAATGGTAATTTTGCAGAATGCAGGCACCAATTTCGGGGAAGGGAAGGATTGTCTCGTTCCGTGAATCTGCAATCATCGACGTATTATGGCATCTAACCACTTATCTGTAAGGATGTTTCCATGTCCCGGCAAGAAAGGAAAAATCCAATTTGCCATTTCAGACGAAATCTATTTTTGCAAGAAAATATGGTTTCCCCTTTCGGGGGCCTGGAATTAGCGAATCGAGCAATTGAAACGTTTGATAGATGGTGTCCGCGGTTAGCTCTTTTGCGTCTTGTACGTAGTGACTGACGAACGATAATCGATCGCCCGCTGATTTTCAATTAGCCGGAGAAGGAGGCAGATGGTAACGAATTGTGATACCCTACAAATGACTTGTGCGGAGACGACAACGATGGAGACGACGACAGTGATGAGTTAGCGAGTGCAAAGTGACGAAATCCACAGCAACAGCCAGTACGCAGTTGGAGATTGAAGCTGGCGCGGCTTAGATTCCAGGAAAGAAGCGAACATTCGACTCCATAAAATATATGCATTATTCAGTTCGAGACACCGATCGGACATTTACACCGGTCAAATGGCAACTGATGGTACCTATAAGCAAGTGGCATTTCTAGTGCAAGTGATAGAGTTCATGATATCAAGAAGTACTTTGATCGGCTGTCTATATTTTGGGCAGACAAGATATTCATAGCGAAGGTCAACAACATACGGGGTCTTCACGAACTCAATCAGCTAGAGCAACATACTGATTGATTCAAATTCGAATGTTGATCAAATAAAAATACGAGATTTAGATCATACCCCCAGACGTAACATCTTCTAATACGTTATGTGATCATTTTTGGTGTAGAATCATGCCCTGAGTTCGAAAACGCGAAAGAAAAAAATTACAATAGAACGGAAATTTTTTCGACTTTCCATACAAGGTTGATGATTTGAAATCGATTTTTGTTCTATTTTTAAGCAAAGTCGCTCACTTCAAACATCTCATTCTCCGTGATCAATGCTCCGATTGAGCTGAAATTTTAACTGTAACTCGCCCACATATGATATGTCAAACAAACGTCGAGAAAGAATTTTTAGGTTGTTTTTTTCTTATTGAAAAAAATTCATTTCTTTAAAAATTTTTGGGAATTTTGCTAAAATTTAAGAAGATCGTCCCTAAAACTCGCCAATATCTTGAATTTCATCAATCTGACGCAAAACCTGTTTTCAGATGGTCGAATGGTATTGTATTCAGCTTTTAATTTATGGAAAAAGATTTAAAATTGGTTGAACAAAACGCAAGATATTTGAATTTTAGTAAATTACATATTTTGAAAAGTTGCAAAACTCGACATTGGGCGAAAACTCAAAAACTGTTCTACTTAAATTTTTTTGAAGGTCGGTTTCGAAATCAGCACTAAATTGTGCTTCAAAAATTTTGGTCGTTGACAGAAGTTCACGACTTTCGTTTTATTTTGTAAACTTGTGTTATCAAACTAATTAGCACCAGCTACAACACAAACCTGCGAAAAAAATGTTCGAAAGCTACAAAATATTTGTCTCGACAAACGGTGTATTCCTATTTTGAAGTTGAAGAGTTTGTCATTGATTTCATCGTCATCCTGGAAACTTTTAAAGCAACTAGGTATATCATTCAGAACACAAATATTTGTAATGACAATGTATTCATTGTCATTCAGATTGAAAGTGGCAGTGGCGGTGTAGACTTTCTTTTTTTTTACAATTTTTGATTATAATTTTGAGCTCAAAGGTATGTCAAATTCAGAGTATTAATGCAATTAATTTTCATTGTTAAGTGGAGCTGCATGCAGAGCAAGACTCGAGCAAGGATTGTGGCTAACTTCGCACATTTTTGCTTTTGAGCTCAATGCATTTCCACACTCCAGATTGGTTTTATTCATATCGAGGCCAACTACTTCGCACTATAAGTGGTACAAATTTGGGCATGATTGATAGACTCTACATGAATTTTGCGTGTATCTAGTAACTACTGCTAATTTCACTGCAGTTCATTATACTACTATACCTTAGGGATAAAAAGAATCAAATTAATAAAATTTTGAATATTTATGGCTAATATTTTGGTATTATATTTACCATTTGTTACAAGTTACAGCTTGTTGCACACATTTTTAGAAATTCTAATTATGTGCTATTGTCAATTTGTAACTAGTGATTTGTTGCTTAATGACGAAATTTTTCATCTAATGATAAACAAACTGAACGCCCTCACTAATCTAACTTTTTCCCAAAAAATCCATCTTTCTAAGTAAAATATGTGAGCTCTGTAGAGCCGCCTATTGGTATTATTTCGAATCAAATGATTCACCTACTGTAAGTCCACCAAACAGGTACCGTAAAACAGGGTATCATTAAGGAGAAACTTCAGAAAAAAACAAATATGGCTGCCACAATGGATTACTGCACGAATTTCTGCTGGCCTGCTTACTCTCACACAAAATTTGACGTTTGAGCGGTGTCGGCACCGCTCAAACGTCAAATTTCGTGTGAGAGTAAGCAGGCCAGCAGAAATTCGTGCAGTGGACCATGGCGGACTTGTACTCTACTCACGTTTTCAAGAGCACCAATCTTAAAAATTCGTAAACAAATGCGCTCGATTTGGAAAAGCAGCCTGTTTTTGCAAGTGAGCAAAGCCAGGATAAACAAGTGCGGCTTGGTTCGATGCTTCGTTCGTCAGATTTGTGCCTCTAAAGCTTGTTTGCAAAACTACAGTAGGATCTCTTGATGTTTCACCTTAATCTACGGGGTAACATTGATCGGCTTGACTAACCTCATGGAATGTTCAAATAATTCATTTTCATTGCGATAATTTCTGTTCATGAATAATCTGATATTGGTTAGCAACTGAATGAAATAAAATGATTGGAAATTGAGTTTCATTAAGGGGCTATCCATTTATTACGTAAGGGAATGTTTCTGATTATTTGACAACACCACCTCCTCCCTCCCCCTGGAAAGATTTTTTTGTATGAGAACCCAAATATTTTTGTAAGGTACACAGGGGCAATTTGAAACGGGTGGGGCAAGATGAAACAGCGGGTTAACGTGATGTTATCCATTGATGGTGAACAGCTTGAAGGCCATTACATATAGTTTTTGATTCAAACAATCTTTTGGCGAAAGAAAAATTTCTAAAATGTATTGAAAGCTATTTCAAAACTTCGCGTTTCATTTTGCCCCACCCGTTTCAACTTGCCCCGGTGAACCTTATGGCGCGTAAGATTTTTTAAACCCCCCTCCTCCCATAAACCCTTACGTAATTAATTGACAGCCCCTTATAAAGAAACAGATTTTTTCCAAACTGTGATTTGTATCGCATTCGGGCACATTCTCAAACATTCATGCTTGCAGGCTTGTCCGCACTGAACGCATCAAAATTCTGCTCTTTTGATTTACACCACCAAAACCATCGTATTTATCCAATCTTCCTATTTTAAATGATAGAAGGATGTTTGAATATTTTAAATGTCATTTCGAACTGTCAAAAAATCGCACCGCAGTGCCGCACTGAGCGTGCAAAGAGAAATTCACTGGGGTGAATTCACCCGGGTGAAATTCTCTTTGCGCGCACAGTGTGGCACTGCGGTGCGATTTTTTGACAGTTCGAAATGACATTTAGGATATTTCAACATCCTTCTATCAGGCAAGATAGAAAGATTGAATAAATACGATGGTTTAGGGGATGTAAATCAAAAGAGCAGAATTTTCATGCGCCGAGTGCGGACAAGCCTGCATGCTTGGCATGAGTACTAGATACAATGTGAGATTCGAAATCACTGAACTATCTCAATTATGACATACCAGAATCAAATTTTATGAGCGAACCTTTTATGAAAGTGCTTCGTTTCTTTAAAACATGCGATTTATTAAAATTAGTTCTAAAAACCTTCATATATTACCTACTTTTAGATGTTTAAAGGGCGAACACGATAAAATTGCCACACAGAAAATATTGTATAACTTTTGATTGCGTTCGCCTAAATAGCTAATTTTTTTACCATGAATAGTATATTATGTGTAGCTGATACCATAAAATTTTCATTAAAATCAGTTGAGTAATGGCGGAGATATCGTTGAAACAAGAAAATTGCCACTTGAGCATCTTGTACAAACAAACATTTTGGAAAATATCACTTTTTTGCCGTTTTGGCGCCAAAAATACTGAACCGATTTCAATGAAAATTTTTTTGTACGTAAAGTATGTATGTAGAAGTAGTTTGTCAAATTTTCATTCAATTTGATCATACCGTTAAAAAGTTATAGCCATATATGTCGCACTATGTCACAATAAGCAGATGTGGTTTTTGGTATAGTGAAGTTCAAACTGCTCTTACTTTGAAAGTACTCAACAAAAATGGCTGAAATTTTCACTGTAAACAGTTTAACACAACAATTTTACACTGTCAAAGTTTTATAAAAATCAGGACAGTGTTACCAGTTCTACAGTCAAAATAGTGCACGCGGAACTAAAAATGGTCAAAAAGCACCTAAAATTTACCTTGAAGCGATTTGAGCTTTGGATATTTACTAGAAAAGGTACTGAACCGATTTCGATCAAATTTTTACCACTTAATTGATACTATGTTAAGAATATCGAGTGAAATTTTCAAACGTTTTGATGAGGTAACAAAAAAGTTATAGCATAAGTAATTTTTTGAAATGAGTGTACAAGTTTTCTCAAATCTCATTTTATGATATCGACAATATATGCGCCAATACTCAACCGATTTTAATGAAAATTTTATGGTATTAGCTACACATAATATACTATTCATGGTCAAAAAATTAGCTATTTTGACGAACGCAATCAAAAGTTTTACAATATTTTCTGTGTGGCAATTTCATCGTGTTCGCCCTTTATCATGGTTTAGATTTTTTTTATCTTGAAATAACTGAAAAAGTACATAACTTATAAGAATTTGGGTAAATTATTCAAATCTAGTAAATAAAGGTGTTTTTAACACAAACGAATAATATCTATTTTTTATATTGTTAATATGGAATAACATTGATCACCTAATCTATGTTACCTCAAATTAAAAATATAAAAAAATAGATAAAAAAGCCTATTTAAACATCTATAGAAGTGGGTTGCGTTACGGCGAAAGATCCACTGAACCGAACCCTAGTCTAAACTGCTTCCAGCTAGTGGAACAGAATATTTTAGTAATCAAAGCAAAACACTTCGCTCCTTATTAAATTTTACACCTTGTTGAAAGTGATTGGTCTCGGTTTTAGGTGAGACCAAGTTCAGTGCCCACTGGTTAGAAACAATAAGATCTAGGGTTCCGATGAATCGTCAATATTGGTGTCATTCTTTGACCTTTTTGTTAAAAGATGCGACTTTGACTGAAAAACGAGCCTGTTAAAAGGGGAACCTATCAATCAAAGCCCTTCCTTGCGGTTAAGTTGAAAATGATTACTGTATGGTTGGTTCTCTAAGCAGCTGATGCAGTTCGTGATTCATTCGCCTTTTTCAAGTCCCGTCTTTCATCTGCACTCCAAGGGCGCGTTGGTCCTCTACACGTAGGGTCCATGCTTCGTACCCATAGAGGACTACCGGTCTAATCAGCGTTTTGTAGATAGTTAACTTCGTGTGACGGCGAACTTTGTTCGATCTTAGAGTTCTGAAGTAAGCTCGATTTCCTGCCACAATACGTCTCTATATTTTTCTGATGGTGTCGTTGTCAGCGGTCACCAGTGAGCCCAAGAACATGCATTCTTCAACCGCCGCAATTTCATCACCCTTTGATAGAAATTTGGGGTGGCGGGTGCGGTGATTCATCCCTGGAACCCTTTGCCATCATGTACTTTGTCTTCGACACATTGATGATTAATCCGATTTGCCAAGCTTTATTCTTCACTTCTTCAGTCGGATGTACGTTTCCGCCATCGTCTCAAATTTGCGAGTTATAATATCAAGAACATCAGCGACATCAAACAACTGAACGGACTTCTTGAAAATCGTTCCGCTCTCATTGTTAAACCTTCTAAAGCAATGTTAAACAGCAAACACGAAAAACCATCACCTTGCCGTAACTCTCCGCGAGATTTGAAGGGGTCCAGAGTGTCCCTGATACTCGAACTACGCACATCACTCTATCCATCCGCCTTGATCAATCGTATCAGTTTACCCGAAAGTCCGTGTTCGTGCATAATATGCCATAGCTGGTCTCGATCGATTGTGTCACACACCGATTTGAAATCGATGAACAAGTGATGTGTGGACACGTTGTATTCGTGACATTTCTGCAACACCTGGCGGATGGCGAACATCTGATCCGTTGTAGCGCGTTCACCCATGAATCGAATCTAATATTGCCCCACGAACTCTCTTGCAATCGGTGATAGATGGTGGCATAAAATTTGAGAGAGTATCTTGTAGGCAGCGCTCAGTAGTGTGATCGCGCGGTAGTTCCCGCAATTCAACTTGTCGCCCTTTTTGTAGATGAGACACACGATACCTTCCATCCATTCCTCCGGTAATACTTCCTTCTCCCAAATCTTGGTAATGACCCAGTGTAGTGCTCTCACCAGTGCTTCTCCACCAAATTTTAGAAGCTCGCCTGGTAGTTGATCTGCTCCAGCGACTTTGTTGTTTTTCAACCGGCCAATCTTCTCCTCAATCTCTTGAAGGTCAGGGGCCGGAAGTCTTTCGTCCTGTGCACATACTCCTAGATCTATTACCACGCCACCTTCGGTACTTGCAACGTCGCCATTGAGGTGCTCATCGTAATGCTGCCGCCACCTCTCGACCACCTCACGCTCGCTCGTGAGAATATTCCCGTGATTATCTCGGCACATGTCGGCTTGTGGCACAAAGCCTCTGCGCGAGCGGTTCAGCTTCTCGTAGAACTTTCGTGTGTCCTTAGCGCGGTACAGCTCTTCCATCGCTTCGTGATCTCGTTCTTCCTGTTGGCGCTTCGTCATGCGGAAGACCGAGTTCTGCCTGTTCCGTGCCTGTTTGTAACGTGCCTCATTCGCTCTCGTACGGTGTTGCAGCATTCTCGCCCATGCCGCATTCTTCTCGTTTTTCAACTGCTCACATGCGCCGTCGTACCAGTCGTTTCTGTGATTCGGAGTCGCGAAGCCTAGTGCTGTAGCCGAGGTAATACCTATGGCGGATCGGATGTCTCTCCAGCCATCTTCAAGTGTAGCTGTGCCAAGCTGCTCTTCCGTTGGTAGGGCCACTGCTAACTGCTGCGCGTAGTCTTGAGCCACTTCTACGTTACGCAACTGCTCGATGTTGAGTCGCGGCGTTCGACTTCGACGCGTGGTGATAACTGTCGAAAGTTTTGAGCGCATGCATACAGCTACTAAGTAGTGATCCGAATCTATATTCGCACTGCGGTATGTGTGGACATTGATTATATTCGAGAAGAATTTACCGTCGATTAGAACGTGGTCGATTTGATTTTCTGTTTAATGGTCGGGTGATCTCCAGGTGGCTTTGTGGATATCTTTGCGGGGGAAGAAGGTGCTTCGGACTACCATACCACGGGAGGCTGCAAAGTTTACGCATCGCTGGCCGTTATCATTCGATACGGCGTGCAGGCTGTTACGCCCGATGGCCGGTCTGTACATTTCCTTCCTACCTGCGCGTTCATATCGCCGACAACGATTTTCACGTCACGCGGTGAGCAACCATCGTATGTTTGCTCTAGCTGCGCGTAGAACGCTTCTTTCTCGTCATCAGGTCCCCTTCGTGTGGGCAGTGGACGTTGATGATGCTGTAGTTGAAGAAACGGCCCTTAACTCTCAACAGGCACATCCTTGCGTTGATCGGCTGCCACCCGATCACACGTTGTCGCATCTTGCCCAACACTATAAATCCTGTTCCCAGTTCATTGGTGGTGCCACAACTATATTTTAGCGCAAGAAGTTCTTGGTTTGCTTGGGAAATGTTACACTAGGGTGGATGTACCAATTATGGCACTACTAAGGAAAACTATTTATACTAAAATAACGAGAAGACCAACGAATGCCATCAATATGTTAAAAGATAGCTAAGTTTCCACACTTTACAGGAAAAATATATAAACCGAGCCAAATTTACTTTTAGTATTTATTACAGCGTGTGCCAATGATAGGAACCCTGTACCAATTATGGTTACATTTTTTAACGTCGGTTCCTTTTCGCACTATTTACATGCATTTCTTATGGGTACACTATGGCGAAAAAGGGTGCAAGGAAGCCGAAATTTTAAGAAAAATGATTTATTTCTACCATAATTTGAGCAAAATGTGGAGTTTAAATGAGTGCAACAATCTTTTGTGAACGTGATCTGTTGTTCACAATTTTTTTCTTGTTGGTTTACTCCGTTAAAGGGTGAAAATCCACTATGGCGAATGATTGGTACTATAACCATAATTGGAGCACTTACCCTAATAGGAAAAAAACAGAGGCCGCCCCTTACCCCTCGATCAACGCTGTTCGTAGAAAACTCATTCATGAGTAATGATTTCGAAGACCAGAAACTATATTGAATGCCTGTGTGCCTTAATTGAACTGGATCGAGGAGTCTTTTTTGTTTTTTCTTACAAGCATGTCCCATGCTAAATGACCACCAACACGACCGAAGGCTCTTTTAACAGGGCCGGAAATTTGTTTCCAATCACCGTTAATTCACTTCCAGTTACTTTCGAAGCTCAGTCATTTTAAAACTTATCAGAAAACCAAAATTAGAAAAATACGACCTTAATTTCTATAAATCCAGGATCAATAGGCCGTCCCTTATTTTGCAAAATTTAGAAATGTTATAAGTTCATTAGTGGAAAATGATCGTTTTAGCTAAAAAATGATCGAGTCAAAATTTGAAGTCCGTATCTCAAGGCTAGGGTCCACTTAGCTTTGAGATACGGACTTCAAGGGGCCTAAAGTTGTCAAAAATTGTATGGAAACAAAAAAACATGAAATTTTTTCGACAAAACAAATATGCTATTCCACTAAAACCAGTGATTTTAGGACCCTAAGGGCCAAAAATGTGCTTAGATTTGCGATATCTCTACTCGTTTCCAAGATATTGACAAAAAAACAACTGAAAAATCAGCATTTTTTTACCATTTTTCTAGATTCCGAAGGAAACTTACCCTATTTTGTTCAATAACTCGAGTAGAGATATCGTAAATTTAAGCACATTTTAAATCCCTGGTTTTAGTAGAATATCTTATTTGGTCATTAATTGGCTCGGTAGCTTAGTTGGATAAATGTACGACTCGTGCTGAAAAAAACAACTTTTTGCAGCTCGTTACATGAATAACTCTATTAGCAATCACGGCTTACAGCGTTCTATACTAGATGGGTAATAACAACCAAGCGTCTCCACTCACTTTACAAACTTCATGTGTTTAGTTGATAAATAAAACCGCCAACAGAAACCCTCATAAACAAGTTGGAAAAGCGGAAAATTTGTTTGGAAAGATCTAAGTCAAATTACTTGACAGGCTTCTATAAACATTATGTTTTAAACATATTCTAAAACTGTTTGCCAATGATTAGGATCAAAATATTGACAAAAATGTTTTAAACCGTTGAGCCATTTTACAAACAGAGTTGAGACTTTTGATCTCAACCATGTATCTGCCTGTCAAACTGGAATAATGCATTATTATATAATACATAATCGATACATTATCGATGTGCACATTTGAACCATGTTCCAATAAAAAGAAACTTCTTAGCCCACCTAAGGGAAACTGAGCATATTATGAGCTCAATTTAATTTAACCATTTGGAAACGGCATTTTCACCTCTCTAGTTGCAACCTCGCTAGTCTAGAACACGCTTGTGATGGTCGATTTTCTCGGCTGGGCACATACGAGCCATCCGTCCCCAATGGGTTAAATTTCTTTGACATCGGAAACATTTTAATGAATTGAATAGCAATGTTAGATGAGTAAGACCTAGTAAGACAGTTGTGTAGAGTTATGCGCCCAGATCTAAGCAAACTGTTGCTAGCGATAGCGGTAGATTTTATACCACACGTGTTATCATACTAACGCTTAACCGTACAGTGGATTCCAGCTTTCGTTTACTGCCATCTTTAGGGGGAATCAATCAGGAAGGAGAGCTTTTGTTCCATTGTATTGAGCAGACTGAAATCAAATATTGGGATAGTCCTCCAAAAGCGCCTCGTCATTATGGTGTATGAAGAGAAGCTTTCAAAGCTCTGTTGGTTTATTACACAGCGTAACAAAAAATAACTTTTTGTTTGTCTCAAGAGCAAACTTATGTGTCTCCGAAAGATTTTGGGCCGCTGAATCCGAATCCGGGCTCAGATTTGCTCTAACACGTCACAATTTTGAGCTATACCTCAATTTATAGGGCAAAATATGCGATTTTGGGCTTTTTTGACTGCAAGCCATTAAGCAAGGAAATATTTTTTTTAAGCAATCAAAAGGTTAATTGGTTAATCAACATCTAAATCAACGACTCATGCAAAATATTTCGTTTTATCAAATCGAATTTGATAGTTTTAAGCGATTTATGTTAGGTACGATATTTCCCATACAAGTCACCCTCCAAAAGTTGCATGCAAGTTTTCATACTAACATAAAATGCGTAACAGGTTATATGTTACGTAATTTAAGGATTGCCTTTGAAACATACGTTTTCCAAGGTTAAGGCCATTCACGCATACACCAATGCAATGTTGGGAGACTTGGTGATTTAAGTCGGGTCGCATTGTTTTGTACAGATAACATTGACTAACTAAAACACATTTGATTCAAAGTTATTTAAGATTACATCTCTTTGATTCAAAGTTATTTAAGATTCCATTTCTTGTGGTTAAAACGTAATCTTTACGTCATGGAAAACGTTTTTTTTTTAAAGAAGAGCAATTGTTTTTCGAAGGCAATTGTAAAAAGTTCAACACTACCAAAACAACTCGCTTGTCGTACACAGTGCGAGCTCTGTGTAGTTTTAGGATCAAACAGGCGTTAATCTTTTGTCTGAGAAGAATACCTGTTTTGATTCGGTTTCTGCCGATCATGATCATATATCCGGCTGAAAGACTTGGCACTGAGTATACTTCATTACACAGTTTGACAATTCTCAGATCGTTCTGACCAGTGAAGAGAATTGTCAGACAAAAGAGGCACAAAACAAGCAACAAAGAAGGTGCGACGATTACTCTTTATCCCTACTGGTAACAGATAATGACATGATCTCAAATTTTTTTGTTGCAGACAAAACGGAAGCTGAATTTGTTGCGTACTTTTCAACCCGTGAATAATCAATTATTGCTAACCCAAAGTCGAAATTGTTTGATGATAGAGCTTCACCAGAGTTGCAGTGTTCACCGACTCGAAGTTACCGTTCGAAAATCGCAATGCAAGGCTTAAAAATCTTTAAACTCGTGGTGTACGATGTTAATCCCATTATTTTCAAGTTGGGACAAACTTATGTCGCATGGGTTTGTTTGTCGCAACAAATACAGGTTGCGACATTGTCATTATTGTTGCGCGATGGTTGAATTTTGATTCACTGGTTCTGACAGTTTGACTCATGCAAAAAGGGCCTTGAATATCTGTCAATTTGACCTGAGATCTGTCAACATTTTGTTTCATGCATTGAAGAATTGCAGATACCGAACGCCACCTGTGCCTAGAGCTCCCAATCATCATGATTGCTACGATTGTCTCTCTCAAACATCACCACCCGGCTAACCTGAAGTCGATAGTGTTGTGTTGTGGCTTTTGCCGGTGCGTGTGGTGTAGGAATGTATTTGTGTTTATAAATTACCAAAAATAATCGTGTCACTTGTCAGTGTTTGCTGCAGCGTCGTGGTAGCAAGAGCAAGTGCTTGTTTTTGTTGTTTTGGTTCTCTCGTGCATTGTTGATCGTTTATGTGCTGTTTAGTGTCGCCATTCAGTTAAGAATACCTACCGGCAGCTGATCACAAGATGTATTCGCTTAGGGTGTGCAACGTACTCAGGAATGGTGCATTGAAGTCTGAAGTGGTCGCTCGCGGTTTTGCGATTTCCTCTGTGAATAATGATAACCACAAGTAAGCTATCGAAGGGGATTTTGATTCAATTTTTAAGCGTATGAAATCATTGATAGCTACTTGGCTCAGTTCAGCGTGAAGCGATAAATGATTAGCGAAGAACTGATCTGGGGACTGCTAATGGACGCACCATGAACAATACCAGTAATGAAATATCCCTATTTTTAGGTGCAAAGTGTTGGTGGTTGGAGGAGGTGCCGGTGGATGTGCTGTAGCTGCTAAACTGTCCAGCAAGCTTGGCGAGGGGAAAGTCACCATTCTGGAACCGGCCGATGTAAGAACCACCAGTCTGCCATTATAAGTTATATCACATTTGGGAATTGTCGTCAGTGTTATTTCTATCAATTAGTCACTTGAACATGTTTGATAGCGAACACACCTACCTTCTTGTTGTCAGGCCATCAGCTACACTCTGCTTGAAAGAAAAAGTTGATAAGCGTGGTTTTTGAAATATGTGCAACGATTGTGCAGATTCGATGAATGCATTCATTCGCATCGCACGCATAAGTTCTAAAACAAGTCACAACATTTGGCACATTTTGCCCAAATAAAAATTATCGACTTGATATTAATTATCGTTTAAGGGCGAACTCGCGATGTTCGCAAAGCGGAGAGCGCAACTCCGGTTGCAAAGGAAGATTTATGCTGAGTCACGGTGAGACTGTCGTAAACCATTTTTTTTCTTCCGATGTTCGGTGGTAGCAAAGTTTTGATGTGAAAGCCATCAAATCTCGCGCTCTTGCTACAGTTTGTTGCGCAGCGTATGTATAACGTTGTTGTACTTGCCCGTCGATCGGTACACATTTTGAGCATTTTGTTTGGTCACATGTTCTCTTCGCGTAAACGTCTGTTTTGACTGTTTTTATATTAGCGATTCTGTTTGAAGATTGATGTGTATTGATTATTAATGTTAATATTCCAATATTTAATATTATTCTACAAAGTTTTTTTTTAATTTTCTTAACAAAATTATTTGATTTGTTTCATCTTTGGTTTAACATTGATAAAAAATGCCAGACAGGTTATTGAGAAATCTTGCTGAAGAAAATATGTTTAAATAACTCTTAAGGCGAAATTGGAAATACTTCCTCAATTTTTGTTTTCTTTGATTTTTTATTAAATATTTTCAAAATTGGTTTTCATACGCTAAATGCGATATGATAGATCATAGATCAAAGTATCTCCTGACATGCAGAAATCTTTAGTGATTTCTTCAGAAGCTTTTTGAGATACCCCTCCAGAAATTAAACGTAGGATTAATTACTGTAAAAATACTCTGGTTATTTGTTCAGTAACTTCAGAAAATGCATAATTTCCTTTAGTATTCAAAATTTCTTCAAAGTTTTTTAGAGATTGTCCCAGAAATAATTGAAAGAACTCGTTTAAGAGGTTCTACTTTGGATGCCTTCCAAAATTGTGCCATGGATACTTTAAAAAAAATCACTAGCCATTCCTTTCAGGAAGTTTTCCGCAAATTCCTTTTGAAAGTTCATTTAGAATGTCTTGCATGAATCGCTTCACTTTTTTTTCTAGATTTTTTCTTAGGATTACCTCTAGCGGACCCCTTACAAGTTTCTCCAAGAATTCTTTCCGAAAAGTTTACACGAGTTTCTTCCGAAACTCCTCCATAGATTTTCCAGAAACCCATGTTAGGAAAATCCTTCAGAAACAGATTTCTTTCAGACATGACTTCTTAAGAAATTGTTCCACTGGCACCTTCAGAATTTCATACTGGGATTTCGTTGGAAATTTCTTAGGAGATTCTTTAACAAAATTCGAATGAGATATTTCATAAATTTTTCCAAGATTTTTTTTTTGAAAATCTGCTAATGATTTCCAAATTTTACTTCTGTAAGTCCTCCAGGAATTACTCCAGAAATATGATTTTAAAATTTACCAAGGTTATTTTTTAAGAAAACTTTCAGCGGTTTCTTTAGAAATTCTTCTAGAGATTCTATAACAAGATTCTCATGGGTTCCTACTAAAACTCTGCCGGAGATAACATTATTAACTCTTCTAAAGATATGTTTAGAAAACTCTTCCGATATTTATCTGGAGATTCCTTATGAACTTTAGACAGGAATTCCAAAACAAATTCTTTCATCGATTCTTCCACTGCAACATCCAACAGCATTTTCAGAAAATCTTCTTCCAGAGATTTCTTCCACGAATCGCACTGGTGCTTCTTCAAGAAGTCTACCAGATATTTGTTCTGAAATTGCTCTAGAGATTTCATTAAAATGTTCCGCTGGAATTTTATTTATCTAGAATTTATCTAGAAATTTTCTAGATTTATCTAGAAAACCTTGCATGAATTCCTCTAGAGATACTGACGTTATTGCTTTCAGTGATTTAGGCAGGAATTCCGCCAGAGATTGCTGGGACCTTTCGGGCAATTTACCTGGAATTCTTGCAGAAATACACGCGGATGTTCATCTAGGGATTTCTCCAAGGACTCATCCATGAATTCTCCCAGAGATTTTAATTAAATATTCCTCCAGAAATTCCTCGTGCAATCTCTGCCGAAAAACATCTTGGCCTTCCTCCAAGGATTTCTTAAATAACTCCTCCTGCAGTTCTTCCAGCAATTCTTCCTCCAGTTATTTATATGGGAATTTATCCTTGCATTCTTGCTGGAATTCTTCCGGAAAATCTTCCTGGGATTCCTTCAGGAATTCCTCCTGCGATTCATTCAGAACCTTCTATATGTATTTCTCCAGAATACTTCTACCGGTTTTTTTTTTCAGGAACTTCTCTAGGCATTCCTCCAAGTAGGTATTTCTTCACGATATTTATCTTTGAATTCTCCCTGGCTCTCCTGATGGGGTTAACAATGATAAATCCCAGAATGCTTCTAAGATTTTCCTAAGAATCTTCAGGAGGAATGGTAGAACCACAGTTGCAATTGCTTGAGGGATCTCAACTGGAATTTCTAAAGCAAGATATTCCTGGAGGAATCACCAGAAGAACTTCTGGAATAATCCCAAGAATGATCCTACCAAGAACTCTTGAAGGAATTTCTGAAGAAGTTCGTAGAACTCTGGAATGGATCATATTCCACGAAATTTCTAGAGGAATCCTAGTATGATTTTGCTGGAGGAATCACTACAGGAACTATTGGATAAACCCAATGATAAACCTCAGCAGGCATTGCGAGGAAGGCCTAAAAGAAGTTTCTTGAATAAATACCTGGAGGAATACCAACATTTCATCTTGGAAAAATCGGTAGAGGTATTCTGGAGGACTCCATAGATAAAGTCCCTGATGCAATCGGAGGAGACATTTCTGGATGAATCTCAGTAAAATTTTCCGAGAGTATTACTGCAATTATACAAGGAGAAATCGCAAGATGAATCCTACGAACTATGCCTGGAAATGCTCCAGTTGGAATTTCTTGAGGGGTCCCAATAGGAATTGCTTGAGGGATCCCAACTGGAATACATGGAGAAAGACCAATTTGAGTTCCTGGAGAAATCCCATTAGAAATTTCTGGAAGAACCCCTGGATGAAATCTTAGAAGAATATTCTGGATAAATCCTTGAATAAATCTCCGAAGGGATTTCCGGAAAAAATATTAGGAATATTGTCAGGAAGAATCCCACCAGGAATGCTAGATGAAAACTCTAGAGCAATTCCTAGTAGAATTCCTCCAGGTACCACAGTTAGAATTTATGAAAGAATTCTAAGATAAATTGCTGGAAAAACGCATCAATAGTTGCTCGGATTCCCAAAGGAAGGCTAATAGGAGCTCCTGGAGGAAATCCCGTGAGGAATTTCGAGAAATCCCTGGAATTCCTGGAAAAATCACCGAACGAACTTATGGAAAAATCGAAGGACGGCTGTTTTGAACAATCCCACTAGGAATTCCTGAAGGAATCCCAATAGAAATTTCTAGAGAAATCCTAGAAGAGATTGCTGGTGGAATCTCTGCAATTACTAGTGAAAGCCTATCAGGACTTCCTGGAGGAATCCTAAGAGACGTTCATTGAAGGAATATCTCGTTGAGCCTATAATGGGATAACTTGAGAAATCCATGAGAGAATCGATAGGGGCATTCCTAGAGGAATTCTTGGAGGAGTCCCAGAATGAACTACAGGAACAAATATTTCGGATAACTTAAAAACGGCTCAGAATGATGTACCTTGAAAATTCACGAAGTTTGAGGTGTCGCTTGACAGTAATTGTTTACTTTCAAATAAAAAAAAAATCGGAGAACCATCGGAACTGGTTTCCCGGGAAATCCGTATATCAAGTTCTAAATGGCCACAAATATTTCAGACAACGTTAAACTAGTACAGAATGGTGTATATTGAAAACCGCGATGTTTAAAATACCTCGTGACAATATTGATCTATTTTCAAACTTGACTGGATTTCGGGAAATCGATAAACTAATTCCAAAATGCCCAAATGTATTTCAAGTGACCTATCATAGTGATAACATGCAATGACTTTCAAAATCATGAAGTATTATATGTCGCATGATGGTGTTTGTTCATCTTCGTAAAATGGACCCTGGAACCACCGGAACCGGTTTCACGGGAATAAACCCGCATATCGGTTCCAAAATAGCCAGAAGTATTTCGGATAACACAAAAACAGCTCAGAATGATGTATCTTGAAAAATCACGAAGTTTGAGGTACCATCATTCCAGTTCACTTAGGTCTGAAAACTAAATTGTTTACATATCGAAAACTCACTTTCATCTTAACTGCCAATTCCAATGACCCATTTTGATTCCGGAATAACTCCGGAACCAGGTGGCCATTCCAATAATCCTCAACGAATCCCTAAATGAGAATAAGATGTGCTTTTTGTGTCAAAATTTGGTAGAAAAATATTGTAAAACAAAAAAGTTATAGCAAACAGAGTGTTTTTCGCACTCCCGTTAGGGGGGGTTGGTAATGGGAGGGTTAAACCACCGCACAGTGGGAAAAATCGAACCAAAAACGGATCTTTTAACGCCGCTGGTTTCGGTACGTGAAGTTGACCATTTCTGACGTAAAAAAAAATACGAGAAATCGATTGGTGCTAATTTCATTCACCGCACGGCACGGGAAATGGTCCATTTTGCCCCATTTTGCCCTTTTTTCATACAAAAAGAATATTAAAATACTTTACTTTCAAACAACTTACACGACTGTGGATCATTGACATTAGCTGCAGGTGTAATTAGAAGTAAATAGGAATCATAAGAATACATGAAAGATCCTCTTGTACCGACTTTTCGAACCCTCTAAGCAGAATACCCTCTATGAATGAGTGTTATCAGTTTCGTACGTTTTAATTCCGCCCTATGTTGCTTATCCTTTGACAGATACGCGTATTTCGACTACCACTTGTAATCTTCCTCAGTGTCAGTTATCCACTGATACACTGATTACACTCATTCATATGAAAGATCCTTTTAAATGCTCATTGTGCCCCATATGCCCCAACAACTGTAGGATATTCACAATTTTTCCTAATTATGAATGGATGAATGATTTGTTTGGCATAAACAAAAAGCGGTAGATCGTTCATCACCAGAATCATCTTCGAGTTGTCCAATTTGCCCCATTTTGCCCTATTTTCATGAAAAAAACGAGATTTATAATGTTTTTATGAAAAACAAATACTGCTATGGAACGTTGAAATTAGTTTTAGGTGCAATTGGAAGCTAACAGTTATCATGCGCATATATGAAAGATATTTTCCATATTTTACCCTATATGCCCCTAAAACTACTGGATAATAACATATTTTGTATGATTATGTAATGGTGCTGGATGCAAAACATGAAGCCTTGGATCATTTATATATCAAAAATGCGGTTTATCGATTAATACTACAATCATTGTCGGAATGATATATATAGCTGCCCATTTAACCCCAATTTGTCCTGATTTTGTCATGTAGTGGATAAATCAATTTGCCCTTATTTTTTGTCAAGTAATGAAAAAATTAATTTCCCTTATTTGCATTGGTACTGAAACCAATCTTATCAAAAAGACATATATATGACTTTTTCTATAATTTCAGCTTTTGATGGGAAACTAAGGGCATAATAAGCATTTTATAAAATATGTCAAATATGCGCTAAACTGATTAAATAGGGCGTCTTAAAGCACCAAATTATATATATTTACGATGCCCCATATAATCAGTTATGTGCGTATTTGTCACAAATTTAGATTAGCGTTAATGCTTATTATACCCTGTATTCCCCACCAAAGTCATATGTTTTAACTGCCCTTTCGATTACAATGGTTTCAGTAACAAAAGTGCATCAGTTCGGACATAAGCAAATGGGGGAATCAATTCATTTATGAGGCGACTACAAATCAGGGCAAATTGGGGTAAAATGGACAGCTATTTGTACCTTCCCGTGAATGATTCTAAACCTTATCGATAAACCGTATTTGTTTATATAAAAATTACCTAGGATTTCATGGATTGCAACCAGTGACATTACAAAATAATAGAAAAAAATGTAATCATCCAGCAGTTTTAGGGGCATGTAGGGCAAAATAGGGAAAATATCTTTCATTTGTGCGCATTATAGCTGTCAGCTTCATATTTCAACTAAAACTATTTTCAACGTTCCATTACAGTATATGTTTCTTATAAATGCATTTTAAATCTCATTTTTCTATGATAATAGGGCAAAATGGGGAAAAAATTACAACTACAGAAGATGATTCTGGTGATAACAGATCTAGCGCTTTTTGTTTATGCAAAAAAAAAGAAAATCAAATCAGTAACATTAAAAGTCCATTCATAATCATGTAAAATTCACAATTTCCAGCAGTTGTTGGGGCATATGGGGCAAAAGGATCTTTCATATATGTTTTTAGCATTTAAAAGGATCTTTCATATATGTTTATGATTTCTATTAACCTCTAATTACACCTGCAGCTATTTTCAATGATCTACAGTCGTGTTGATCGTTTGAAAGTACATTTTAATCTTCTTTTTGTATGAAAAAAGGGCAAAATGGGCCACTTCCCGTGCCGTGCGGTGAATGAAATTAGCACCAATCGAATTCTCGTACTATTTTACGTCAGAAATGGTTAACTTCACGTACCGTAACTAGCGGCGTTAAAAGATCCGTTTTTTGGGTCGATTTTTCCCACTGTGCACCGCCATATGGAAGTTTGGGCCGCCATCTTGAATATTCTGGTTCCAATTTTCGGACTCCGGACATCTTCCCCTTATCAAATATACCCATATTGTATGGTTTTAGAGCCTTTCCAACTAACAATCACTCATTTAACAGGCACCTTTATGACGAATTAATAACATTTGAATTATTTTCCCGTATAACCTATGTTCGGGTTTTGTTCACACAAAGAAGAGAAGTTATAAAGCATCATGTTGTGCACTATTTTTTTTTGCTGTAAAAAGCTTTTACAAATATACAGTAAAGCTTTTATTAAGCTTTGGCAAAAATGACTGAAAATAAATAAAATGCAAAAATGTTGAACTTTTACAAGAGTAATTTCTTGCTCTCATGTTAGGAACACCTATTATGAAATAAGAATTATATATAAAATAACCTCAATCCAGATTAGAACTCGAGACCTGTCGATTGCCAGCCGCATGCCTTCCTATCTGCGCCATTCTAGAGATGGTGAGATGCAGCACCCAAAGTAAAACATAATCTTCCCATGACTCAATAATGATTACTCCTGAACTTGTGTTCAGCAGTGGTGAATTAGCACAGCACGTGGTAATCAACTGAACAACGCGTTATACTTCAAGAGCTGTTCAGCCCAAAACACGTGCTTTCCATTCTGATTTCGCTGTCAGTATTTTTATCGCACGGTGAGAAAACTTATATCGAATGCGGCCAAAAAGTGTTGGTTCTTATGGAAGATATTGTTTTCAGACGAACTAATTGCGATATGAATATGTTTTTATTTTGATTATTAAATATCGATCTTTAAAAATGTATGACAATATGTGGTGCGGTATCTGTTCAGGAAATCTACTCATGCACAGTCGAACATCCGTTAAGCAATTTTTTTCTTTATGCTTTCATCATGGAATCTTGATATTATGTTCAATAAATAGTGCATAAGGATGTTTAGGGATACTTGAAATGTGTCGATTTCTGAATGCTGTTTGGTTATCTAGGTAACTGTGGGAATAATATTCAGTAAACACGACAGCACTGAAATGTCATATGCATCGATCCAAGCGTCTCGTACAATCGAACTGCTGCGGAAGATAAAAAAAAATATAATAATCAAGGTACAAGATATCTTGTTACAGACTATTAATAATAAATAAATGCATCATTTTTACGTTGATTACGTCTCTTGGCACTCAATGTTAAACTACATAATTCTATTCTGTTTTATTTTATGTGATTTAAAATATTGGTTCTTTAATAACTTGGTTGTCTAAACAGTTTTAGACATGATTTAACCCATAATCCGAACAAAGTTCCGAGTCAAACTATGACGGGCTGAAGGCGTTTATTTGACAAGTGAAAAGCACATTGTTCAGGAGCATATCCTTATCGATACTTCAGCTTAATAAGATGCAGACAAATGTTTTGTTAAACTCTTTTGTTAAGGAACCAATGCTTGTCGAATAAATTTCTTGTTAAACTTTTGAAAAGTGTTTTAATTTATCATTGTTGATACCGATGAGGAAAGTCGAACATTTAATACTTTCTCAATTGAAAATTCATTTAAACAGTAATGTGTAGAGCATAATTTTAGTTCAGCTATCACAACCATTATTGAGCAACAATTCAGCAAGCTTGCTTGTTTGTGACTTGCAATTGTTAGTTGGGAACACTACACTCAGCGAAAAAAACTAACGAAATGCATCAAAATACTATATGTTTTTTTGCTATAAGTATTCTAAAAGAATATTTTTATATACCTATGCAAACTTAAATAATATGCTTTCAAAAAATTGTGGCTGGATTTTGCATGTTAAGGGGGCAAATACGAAATATTTATAAAAAAAAATCGGGTCTTTCTAAATATTCCCGCCGCAACCTGCCAAAGAATGGTGGAACAAAAGATAAATAAATATTTGTAAACGGCACTTAGAAAAACGATTGAACCACCATATGGCTGGGTTTTCATAATATGCTCATTAACATGTGTTTACCACTCTTTACAGAAACACTACTACCAACCGATGTTCACTCTGATTGGCGGAGGAATCAAGACACTGAAGGATAGTTATCGTCCCATGTCCAAAGTTTTGCCCACGCTCGCAAAGTGGGTCAAAGATTCGGCCGTGAAGTTTGAACCGGAGAACAACACCGTCTACACGGCAAACGGCGATAAGATTGAGTACGAATTCCTGCTGGTGGCCACCGGACTGCAGTTGAACTACGACAAGATTCCCGGCCTGGTTGACGCTCTGTCCATTCCCAAGGGTAAAGTTTGCTCGAACTACTCGCCGAAATACGTTGACCGAACCTACCAGGCACTGCAGGCGTTCAAGTCTGGAAATGCCATCTTTACGTATCCGAACTCCCCGGTCAAATGTCCTGGAGCGCCACAGAAGATTTTGTACATTGGGGAACACTACTTGCGCAAGGTGATTCAATTTCTTAAACTTTGTATGAAATAAACACGATTTTTCTTTCAACAGTCCAAGAAAAGACAGAATGCCAACGTGATCTACAACTCATCGCTTCCGGTAATTTTCGGAGTCAAACATTACGCGGATCAGCTGTGGAAGATCGTTGAAAAGCGAGACATCAAGGTAAACCTCCGCACCAACCTGATCGAAGTCATTCCAGACAAAAATCAGGCAATATTTGAAAATCTGGACAAACCGGAGGAAAAGTTTACCACGGATGTAAGTTTTTGATACTCCAACTTAAGAGCTGAAAAAATTGAAAATGTTCAATTCTGTTTCGTTAGTTTGAGCTCCTGCATGTAACACCTCCAATGGGTGCCCCAGATGCGTTGGCGTCGTGTAAAAATCTGGTAACAGAAACTGGATTCGTAGACGTTGATAAGGATACTCTTCAGCACGTGCGATACGACAACGTTTTTGCCATTGGTGATTGCTCGGCTTCCCCAAATTCTAAAACTGCTGCGTCTGTTGGTCTGTGTAGATTGATCATGGTTTGCTTAAAAATATGCTAATTCACTAATCTTTATTCCAGCCGCCCAATCACAAGTCGTGTACAAGAACATGATCGCCGTGATGCACGGAGTTAAGCCGTCACAAGTGTTCAATGGGTATGCCTCTTGTCCGCTTGTTACCGGATACAATACTTGTATTATGGCAGAGTTTGACTACAGTCTGACCCCGCTGGAAACGTTCCCAATTGATCAGAGCAAGGAGCGCATTTCGATGTTCTACATGAAGAAGGACCTGATGCCCCCACTGTACTGGCATCTGCTGCTGAATGGCCTGTGGAACGGACCAGGTTTCGCTAGGAAAATGATGCATTTCAGTCTGAAGTAAGATGATATTAAGCATGTGTGATATAATAAAGCGATAAAATACTCAAGGTTTTGAATTTCATTGGAAAGATATGCAACCGCAATTCTGGGGAATTTTTAATACTTTAGATTCAAGGGTTTTTCAGTAGAAAGTCTGAATATCGGAACTGAAAATAAAAATCCCGGGATTTGGGACTTAAATATATGGCATCCAAGGATATCCCGTGGTCTCGGGAACATTCTAGTTTTACAAAATTTGACAAATAATCAATGTATTCATTAAATTTATTTAGTATTACATCAAATGCAAGTCAAAACAAAATCAACAATACATATTTCAAGCCTAACTTTACCAAACTCCGTATGTAACATATGTAAAAAAAAAGAGATTTTCACATGATGCACTGAATCTCGTTAAGGGCTACTTGTATCACTCATCTTTGGGGATGAATACTCAATGTATGTGTTGCTACGGGAACAGCGAACTTCCCCTCCGTTTTTCTCCGTTCGTGAATTTTGTTAGATACGGTGTTTGGTAAAGTTAGGCTTGATTTCTCCATAATACACGATTCGTGGCTGCCACTCTACATACTCGGTCACCGTAGTTCGTGGTTCATTCACCTTCTCCAAGCCCCGTCTTCCATTTGCACTCCGCCGTAGATGGTACGCAGCACCTTCCGTTCGAAAACTCCTAGAGCGTATTGGTCCTCTGCACGTGGAGTCCATGCTCTGTTAGCCCCGAGGACTAACGGTCTAATCAGCGTTTTGTAGATAGTTAACACCATGTAACGGCGAACTTTATTCGATCGTAGAGTTCTGTGGAATCCAGGCCCCTGACACGGCCTATATCAATGCATTGGAATCATGGTAAACAGGATGTCCTGGGCGCTAATAAATAGCGCCCACTGTCAAATGCGAAAACATCAACAATTTTTTGTTTAACGTTTATTTTGGTTTGTTGATCAGTTTTTGGAATCATTTTTTCCACCGCTTATGATCACAAAACACTTCAAACTCGCTTTAATATTAATGTACGGTAAGAGGAGCATGCGATTAGTTGAATAAAGCAACCCAACAAACACGCATTGTGAATGTGATTTCGAGTGTGGCTCACAACATCAAACAAAAGCTGCGTTTGTTGATTACACGCTCGTTTCAATTTGCAAGAATATGAGTATAAGGCAGTTAGATGTTGGCTACGATAAATTTCATTGATGCCAGGGGCCTGGTGGAATCCAAAGTAAGCTCGGTTTCCTGCCACAACTCATCTCTGAATTTCTATGTTGGTGTCGCTGTCGGTGGTCACCAGTGAGCCCAAGAGCACGAATCCTTCAACTGCTTCGATTTCATCACCGTCGATAGAAATTCGGGGTGACGAGCGTGGTTATTCCTCCCTGGAACCCTTTGCTACCATGTACTTTGTCTTCGACATATTAATGACTAATCCAATTTGCCTGCCTGACGCACATCACTCGACCCATCGTCGCCTTGATCAATCGTATTAGTTTATCCGGAAATCCGTATTCGTGCATATTCTGCCATAGCTGTGTCTCGATCGATTGTATCATATGCCGATTTCAAATCGATGAACAAGTGTAAGGGCACGTTATATTCGCGGCATTTCTGCACATAAGATTGATAAGATGATAAAGTGGAGGCCATATACGTGCATGCTTCCATTTAGTCGCATGTTAAATGTACGCATATCGTCTCCACTTCAACATCATATGCAACATCTTATACAATCACTGGTTGACTGGGCTGTTACCATGCCACCTTCTGTGCTTCCAACGTTGCCATTGAGGTGCTCATCGTAATGCTGCCGCCACCTCTCGACCATCTCACGCACGCTCTTGAGAAGATTCTCGTGAGGCACATGTTGGCTTAAAGCCTGGGCGCGAGCGGTTCAGCTTCTCGTAGAACTTTCGTGTGTCCTTCACGAATAAAAACTCATGAGTGTTTTTGTTTTCATTTTGCTTCTTACTCCCCAAGCAACCAAAAGTTCGGATTTCACTTAAAGCGCGGACTCAAAAGTTTAAATTTGGTTCAATTCTGGCTTCGTCGAACTTGATTCTCCAAAAAGTTACTCATGTATTGTTTATGAACTTGGAAGTACATGTACAAGCTTTTGACTTCTCTTCAAAACGACATTAAAGTCGAAAAAAGGTTCAGAAAGAACTTATGTTGAACTTTAAAACAGAGTTCAATCAAATATTAACCGAACTCATCTTGAACTTTTGCGTGCCTTTAAAATTCAAATATAGTTCATTTGGGCATATTCCAACAACTTGAAATCATCCGTTCCGAACTTGTTTCGAACTTGTTTTGAACTTACTACTCAAAGTTCGGATAAATATAAACCGTACCAAAAGTGAACTTCACTTGAACTTCGGCGACAACGGGGCCGGGGAGAAGTTCTCATTCTATTAAATCACTCGGAAATCGAGCGCAGCAGCCACAGCTTGTGTTAATTTCACATGTACACTTTGTTTCACTATAATATTTCAACGTACTTACTTGTAATCAACGCAAAGCATCCGTATTGTGTGACTCAAAGGCTGCCCCTGCAGCTTTTCCTCCTCGAATTCCGCCGGAGTTTTTTTGGCTGTGCATATTTTTTTCCAGCTTTGCTGGATGTTTCCAACCCCGTCTCAATTGTCCCTGCAGTGCGCCGGAAATCGACGCAATCGTAGTCACTGGAAACCAAGCTGAAAACTTAAAATCTTTTCTTAAAGTCGACACACTGGCCCTATTTTATTGCTTTGCACTGCGAACCACAACAAACTGAAAATGTCAAACTGTGTAAGTTCACAAGAAGTTCCACATGAACTTCTTTCGAACTTTCAACTTCAAAAAGTATTCCAAGCTCAGAGAAAGTTCACAAGCGAACCTGATTGAGCTCTACTATATGATAACAGCACATTGAGTAAAATCCCAGAGTGCCTAACAACACATACATGGAGTAGTGGTTAGGCACCGGCTTTCAACGAGGAGAACCCGAGTTCAAATCTCAGTAAGTAAAAAACATCAAAAATTATTTCAAGGTATTAGTCAATTTGGATTCCATATGAACTAATGTCTCTTAATAAAAAATTACTTTTGAGGACTAAACACTTTTTTTTTCATTTTTTCGAAGCTTGTTTTTAAGCTGAATAGCGTTCTTTTCAGCGACACAAGTGTACTTTTTGTGAACTCAAGTTCGGTTAATTACTTAAAAAGTGAGCTGAATAGAATGCTATTCATCTTCCTTCGAATAGCTGATTAAGGTGAATATATGACGAAGCCACAACTCCAATTTTCAAGAGCACAAATCTGAAGAACCGAATGTCGGTTTGAGCTGAAAAGTTGATCGATTGGTTACCCGCTGGTGGTGACCAATCGATCAACTTTTCAGCGCAATCTGACATTCGGTTCTTCAGATTTGTGCTTTTGAAAATTCGAGTTGTGGCTTCGTCATATATTCACCTTAAACCCAAACATGCTATTTTATCCGAATTTTTGGTTGCTTGGGTCACGAAGCAGGAGGGTGCGAATAAACTCACACACTGTTCACTCTCGGAATCGTGAATAAGCCTTGTGTTGGCTTTTCACTCACGAATTGCTTCTTGATGAGAACAATTTGAATACTGCGTGCCAGTTCTGTTTAACGTCCCAATCAACACTTGGGACGACCACGCTGATGGGGCTACCACCTTGTATCAAGCTGGGCGTGATGCAGCATTTCTCACTCAGCCGCTGGATGCCAGAACAGACGCTGTTTGAGCCGCACCTCCTTGGTGAACAGACGCTCGAGTCGTACTTCCTCAATCTGAACTCTTAGCTGGCGGTCTTTGTCATCGCTTGACCCGTGGAAGCATGAGGTAGGAACTTGTGATGAACAGAGCTATGTTGAACGCTCTCCTTATCGATTCACCGTTTAGCAGCTCGTTGATTTCAGGCCATTCCAGGAATTTTCTATGGACTCCAGGGGTATTCCAAGGGATTTCAGTGACTTTCCAGAGATGTCAGAGGAGTTCTTTGGGGTTTCAAGGGACTTTAAGCAGTTTCAGGGAAGTTCCATGGAATTTCAAGGGTTTTCAATGGGTTTCCGAGACGTTCCAGGGGGTTTCAGTGGCATTTCAGGGGTTTTAAGGAGCTGCATGGGTGTTCTCGGGCATTGCACGGGCGTTACATGGGATTTTAAGGGCGTTCCGATGGTTTTCAACGGGGTTAGGAGTTCTCCAGGTAATTTCGGTGGCAAGTTTTGATGGCCCTATTTTGGCAAAGAGCGGAGGGATGCAAATACATGCAACATAGTCAATGGAAGGGGTTTAACCCCCAAAACCCCTCCCTTATGCACGGGCTTCGTTCTAGAGGTTTTCAAAGAGTTTCACAGGCGTTCCGGGGGATTTAAGTGGCTTCATGGGTGTTCTAGGGGGGGTTGGAGGTGGGTGGAGATTGAGGGACGTTCCAGGGATGTTTCTGTGGATTTCAACAGCTTTCCAGGGGTTTCAAAGAGGTCTCAGGGGTTCCAGTGGGTTTTATAGTGTTACAAGGGTGCGATCTCAGGGCGTTATAGCGTGTTCTTGGGGTTTTCAGTGAGTTACAGCGAAGTCAAGGACATCCCAAATAATTTCAAGCATTTTCAATTGAGTTTTAAGAGCATTTCAGGGAATTGTGGGAGGTTTCAGGGGCGTTCTAGGGTTTTCCTAGGGGTCTTAGCATGCTACAGGGAAGTTCCACGGGGTCTCCTGTAGCGATCAGGGGCGTCCCTTCAATCCAACGCAAATCCTCCTGAAGTTCCTTGAAAAGCCTTGCAACGCCTCTGAAACAGACCTTGAACTCTTCTTAGAAGCTCCCTGGAACTCCCGGGATCCACTTTGAAAACCTTCTGAAACTTCTGTAAAAAATATGAATCAAAATCTGACAAATTTTTGATAAATAAATTCAAATTTCAACAATTCGCGAGAATCAGGCAACATTAGGATTAGCTAGCTTAAGGATGCATTCCACATTTGAATTCCTGACTTCCGGTACAAATGTTTCAATTTCAATTAGGCCCTTATTATAAGTGTCACTTCACAGTGAAAAACGATCACGGTGAGATATGGCGAATCCACGGTGAAGAAGTTTTGAGTTAATCAAATGGGAATCACTTTAATCGTCCTTTTTTACCGATGTCCCTTTTTGGTTTTCACCTTGAAGTGACACTCGTAATCAGGCCCTTAGATACCGTCGTGCGGGGCTTCTTTATACACTTTTTCATGGCTTTTCAACTTTATGACATTATAACTCCCAGACTGGTGAATGAATCTCCGCAATTTTTATACACAATAATTGTGAGTATGTATGTAGGATGTATGCAAAATTTGAGCCAAATCCATCAATAAACAAAAAAGTTGTTCATACACCAATCGGACACATACATATAGAACCGGATGGGGGCTACTTTGGACATTTTTATCTATAACAAAACTGCATTTCAAATTCCAGGGTTATTTGGAAAACTACATTGTACCAATACTGTAGTATACTGTATAATACATAATTTCAATAAAAATATGCGTTTTAAGATGGTTCTGTGCTACCTTTGGTATTATGAGCAGCGTGATATTGCTATGTAGATAGCCTGAAAAAAGGGACCATCAATCCTTTATTTGGGCGAAACGGTCATTTATAACGTATAACGATACAAATATTCGATTGTATATGCTACGTTGATACATTTTGAATGAATTGATCAACCCTTTGAAATTTATGAACTGTAGAAACAATGCCTACAGACCAAATGTTCTGATACGTTATGTATATTATATTGGTTTATTCGATGTTTTTTCGTGTCCTGACAAGCAATAAACGGTCTGTTTGAAAAATAATTTCAACCAAATGAAGGGAAAACTATTGCTTTATAATAGTTCCTAAGACATCAAACAGATTTGAACCATATTTTGAGTTCAAAAAATCCATATTCAAAAGTGTCCAAAGTAGCCCCGCATTTCAAAAGTAGCCCCGCACGACGGTAATGAAATTTAAGGGAATTCAAATTTATCAATTTCTATGTTTCCGAAGAATTGATGATGATGATGATGATGATGATGATGATGATGATGATGATTGTGTACCCACCATCAGCGCAAGGATTACCTATGGCTGCATAGTCATACCGGAACGGAATGATCTACCTGATGGTTTGTTGTAGCAGGGGCCGGGTCACAACGTCCGAGGCCATACAGTCCCGGACATTAAGTCGCGTTTTTTTTTTGCTACCCCTCCGAAATCCCCATATATGTCATGTTCAAATATAAAAAGTAATAATAAGGAACGAACTCACCGGGTAATCCTCACCAGCTGGTTTTCTATGTTTGGCTTTGGTCTCAGCAAGCATGCAAACGGTCCAACCATATTAAATGTGCACTCGTTCACACCACTCGCTGATTCTCCGATCGTCCATCAAAGAATCCAAAAAAATACATTAGCGAGAATACCCGACGCACTGAAAAACAATCTCTTGGATACTAGCATTTCCGAACTCGGGATAACGACGAACACGAGCACCACGATGCGGGCAATGTGGTCTCTTGCCACCGAGCCATCGTCGATCGTTTACACAAAGTGCGAACAAAAATACGAAAACGCGGGAACGACGAAATGCGGTAAGTTTCAGCCTCCGCGCCCTGCAGTGACTGCTTTCTATGTTTCCAAAGAATTGACGGTAAAATTTCCATCTTATTTTTAAGACTCCCAAGACCATATGAATGGTCTTTAGCAAGGACTTTGTGTGGCATTCCAGGTGTAGGACCGTTGTTGATCGCAGTCTTAGACCTAAAGTTCTATAATCTGTTATTTTATCCTATGTTTCATTCATGAAAACTTTTCAAGACGTTGAATTTTCGACTGTTTCACGAGGAGATAGTGAATAATTCCAAAAAATAAACCAGCCTTCTGGATAAAATATGTTATGCCACATCTGTTATGAAATCACAGCTCCAAGTAACGTTCTCATGAAATTTTTTTTCCAAATCATTCATTTTGAACAAAATGCTATTGGAGCGGATCTGGTGTTATGGTTAGAACACTTAACTATCACGCCGAGGACCTGGAATCGAATACCACTCCCGACAAACTCACAAAATGTTAGTTCTTCCTTCGGAAGGGAAGTAAAGCGTGCGTCCCGAGATGTACTTAGCGTAGGGCTAAAAATCTCGTTAATACAAATAAACAAAAAAAATGCAATTTTGAATATTGCGTGAATGAGCAATACTACGTTTAAAGTGGCCTTGCAATCGTTACTTGACCTAAGTCTCTTGTGGTAGCTGGATATATTGTAAAAATAAATACAAGTTGTTTTTATTTTTTAGGCGATATCCGTCCGTAAGCTGTAGAACTCGTTAGTTTGTGCAGAAATTTACATGAATTTCAAGTAAAAAAAGTCTTCATAAAACAAAAACAGAAACTTTCATATTTATCCTACAAAATACAACAGGTAAGCTTTATTTGATTCACACATTAGTTTTTATAAGTCAAACCAATTTAGATCTGTAGTCGGTTGAAAGCGTACCAATTCTTTAGTGCGCGCAAGCTCTAATTACCGTACGTGGACCTGACGTAATTAAACGACCTTTGAACTGAATGAGGTGTTCTCCTCTTACTGGCGTGTACACATTTTTACACAGGCGGCGTCATCTGAAACAATTAGATATTAAAACATAATAAAAAAAAACGCAAGTAATCAGTCATTTGCTAACACCAAATGTTCTATTAAAAGCTTCAGTTGATATCACCGAGTGCATTGATCATGCGTTTTGTTTTAAACTGATAAAGGGCACGATTCCAAATCACCGCACTTGCTAGCTTGGCGTGTCGTCGTCGTCATTGGTCTTCAGTGTCCAATCAGCTCTCCAACACAGTGGACGATTGATTCTGTGTTCCATCGCGCAGCTGCTTGGCTCCACACGTGTTGCATCGCTTGTATTGCGGTCGCAAGTCGTATAGTTGTTGTTGTCGCGTGATTGATAGTATTCGCATTCGGTTGAAACTCATTGGGCAGGAACTGCAACAAAACAAGCGTGTCAGTTGAGAGAGTCGGTTGTTGTATTTGCGTTGTTTTGATTGGCGAACCAAGGGCGAATGTACAGAATCGAGAATGCAGCTGGGGAGTTTAATACTGACCGTACTGGACCCGTTCAAAATCATCCGTAAGTACCTGCTGAAGCCGTTGGCCGTGACCGGGATCGCGTACGCCGAGGAGTACAAACGAAGGACCAATGCCGGAGTGCAGTCGACGAAAAGCATACTGCTGAAGCTGATTGCGGCAGTGTTGGTCGGGTTCTCCATCGTGTGGGCTTCGATTTTCATGTATGCCTACTTCTACTACACATACATGCCGACCGTGTCGCACGTCAAAGATGTGTATCTCAACTACAGGTAAGCTCCCTAGATAAGTTTGAATGGTTGAAATGTTTCATTCACGGGTGAGAGCTTTTCTGCTTTATCAACAATAAGTCGTTCATATATTTGGAGTTTCTTTTGGAAATAATAACTAAACAGTTGTACACTACAAAAATAAGCAATCATCCATAGGGAAAAGTTATACAAAACAAAACTACACTGAGATATATATTAACTTAGTTATATTAACCCGTAGGCTGCAAAGCTTACTAAAAATTTTCAAACCGCTTAAAGGTGCAAAGAAAGCTGTTGTTCAATAAAATTTTGGGGTTCACTTTATTTCAAGTTATAGTTCAAATTGTGCAGGAAGCGTTATGGAGCACGAATATCTAGCATTGACAACAAGCGAGGGGAATCAATGTCATTCACCAGCAGTTTAGCTACAAACATCGCTTGTTGTATTTTCCGCCTTTTCGCAAGGGTGTCCATGCTAAGCAGTCTGCATCGATCTGGATATCGTCCCCTTAATGCTAGAACTAGGTAACTGGTTTTGCGAAATCGCAAGAAATTTGTTGATATTTGAAAGTACACCACAATAAACACAAGTTTGTCAATTGAAAATCGGAAAACACATATTGATTCAACTTTTAATACCAACAAAAAGTTTGTTTTATACCAGCATAACTTTTACCAGCCATTTTTATCCGCACTTTCCAAAACGAGTTACCTAGTTCTAGCATTAAGGGGGCGATATGCTGGAAGGTTAAGTGGACCACGCCAAGGTAAATGTCGAAGAGCCAATCGGATGAATCTACGCTGAACTCGTTCAATTCTTAGAGTTCAAGTAACATCATTTGGCGTCCAAACAACAGATGCGGTCTCGAGAATCGGTCGTACCAGCGCACAGTACAATGACTTCAAGCAGTGAGGATCAGTGAAGTCCTTGGCGATTTTTGCAATGAAGTCCAACTGACGATTTGCCTTGCCTATTATCGATGAAGAGTGCTTGTTAAACTTCAATTTCGGATCCGGTGTCACTTCTAAATCTGTTATTTCTTTCACCCGTTGAAGAATGGTTCCATTGATATGATAATCAAACCGAAACGGATGTTTCAAACGATGAAATGTCATAACGGAGCACTTCGGAATGCTGATAACTAATTAGTTCAGGTGACACCACTCAACAGACTGATCGATAAAATTTTGCAGACGATGACGATCGATCGAATCACCAAATAGATTTTCAGATCATCAGCATAGATAAGCCGGCAGTTTACACCTACTTTCGAAGCGACATCGTTGAAAAACAAAACAAGCAGCAAGGGGCCCAAATTACTTCCTTGAGGAACACCCGATGAAGTCGTCTCCCGGTCAGATAAGAGGCGAGCCACGATACAAGCTTGTTGGATGCACTGAAACGAAATAGCTTGGTCAGAAGAATGTTATGACAGTTTTGTCAAAGGCCGCCTTCAGATCAGTGTATATAACATCAACCTGAGCGTGGTCCTTCATAGCAGCTAGGCAGGTGTTGGTGAAGATGAGCAAATTCGTAGCAACAGATCTTCCAGGCATAAACCCATGCTGATCAGTTGAAATGTAGTGTTTCGACTTTCTAAGAAAAACTTCACTGACGATGATTTCAAAGAGCTTCGATACGGCTGACAAGCTGGTTATTGCTCGGTAGTTCTTAACATTTCTTCTATGTATCACCTTTTTTAAAAACGGGGAACATAAAGGACTGCTCCCAGATCTCCGGAAACACGCCATCATTGAGGAACCTGGTGAAAATGACGGATAGCGGCTTGGCCAGAACGGGCACAACGACACAGCAATACCGATGGAATGCCATCAGGGCCTGCAGAAAGCGAACTTTTATTTTTTTGGCGCCGGCGATAACCATGGCAGGAGTAACTGTGAAAGGAGTCAGACTAATAAAATCCAACGGAACACTTAAGGAGGCAGACTCAGCGTGATTTTCAGAAGCAGGAGATTGGTCGAACACAGAAGCAAAGAACTTAGCGAACAGTTCGCAACACTCCGCAGATGAATGCGCCTTCACATCATCGTACACCACATTCCTTGTGATAGTCGGATCTTTCCTCTTGCTGTTGACGAACTTCCAAAAGCTTTTTGGATTCTGTCGAAGAGTAGTTTGCACTAGTGTGTTTTTGGAGGCAACGTCGAAATGCCGCTTTTTTCATTTGGTTAGGCCGCGAGCGCGTCGTCGTCGTCGTCGTCTATTTCACAGTGCTCGTCTTCGTACGGGGCAGTTTAGTGTGTTTTTGGAGGCAAAGTCGAAATGCTGGAGTGTGCGGTGGACGCGTCGTGGATCGAGTCGGTTCCGAATTTTTCGCTTCCCGTCGGCGCTAGTTCCCAATACACTTTAAGTTGATAATACTTATTTTCTTTCATTTTTGCATTTACACAAAAGAGTGAAAAGTCGCGTTCAGTGTATTTCTGTGTGGAATAGACTAAAGGTTTCTGCTCCCTGGTGGAGTGGAGACGCGCGATAGAATTTTCTTTTTGGCTAGTTTTTGCGTCGAAAAGTGGTCGGTTGTTAACGGCGGTTTGTGTATATTGATCCATTGTCAAATCATATCACTAACCATAGGTGACTCCCGGACTGACAATGTACCTTGCCCTACTAACAAAAAAATTCCTTCTTGAGACAAGCGTGGAGATGCAGCGATTCGCGGTCTTTATAACAACGTTTGTCTTACTAACATTCCCAACTAACAATCACTCATTTAACAGGCACCATTATGACGAATTAATTCAGCATAATTTTGAATAACATTTGAATTATTTTCACCTACAACCTTTGTTCGGGTTTTGTTCACACAAATTTGGAGAAGCTATAAAGCATCATGTTGTGCACCAACTTAATTTTTTGTTGTTCAAAGCGTTTTACAAATGTACAGGAAAGTTGTTATTCAGCTTTGGCAAAAATGACTGAAAATAAATAAAATGCAAAAATGTTGAACTCTCACGAGAGTAATTATTTGCTCTCATGTTGAGAACACCTATTATGAAATGAGAATTACATATAAAATTACCTAAATCCGGATTAGAACTCGAGACCTGTCGATTGCCAGCCGCATGCCTTCCTATCTGCGCCATCCTAGAGATGGTGAGATGCAGCACCCAAAGCAAAACATAATCTTCCCATGACTCAATAATGATCACTCCTGAACTTGTGTTCAGCAGTGGTGAATTAGCACAGCACGTTGTAATCAACTGAACAACGCCTTATACTCAACAGCTGTTCAGCCCAAAACACGTGTTTTCCATTCTGATTCCGCTGTCAGTATTTTTATCGCACGGTGAGAAAACTTGTATCGAATGCGGCCAAAAAGTGTTGGTCCTTATTGAAGATATTGTTTCCAGACGTACTAATTGCGATATGAATATGTTTTTATTTTTATTATTAAATATCGATCTTTAAAAATGTATGACAATATGTGGTGCAGGTAATCTACTCATGCTCAGTCGAAGGTCCGTTAAGCAATTTTTTTATATATGCTTTTATCATGGAATCTTGATGTTGTGTTGAATAAATAGTGCATAAGGATGTTTAGGGATACTTGAAATGTGTCGACTTCTGAATGTTGTTTGGTTGTCTAGGGGACTGTGGGAACAATATTCAGTAAACAGACAGCATTGAAATGTCAAATGCATCGATCCAAGCGTCTCGTAAAATCGAACTGCTGCGGAAGATAAAACATATAATAATCAAGGTACAAGATATCTTTTACAGACTAATAATAATAAATAAATGTCTCATTTTTACGTTCATTACGTCTCTTGGCACTCAATGTTAAACTACATATATAATTTTATTCTGTTTTATTTTATGTGATTCGTTTAAAATAATGGTTTTTTAATAACTTGGTTGTCTAAACAGTTTTAGCCATGATTTATCCCATAATCCGAACAAAGTTCCGAGTCAAACTATGACGGGCTGAAGGCGTTTATTTGACAAGTGAAAGGCACATTGTTCAGGAGCATATGCTTATTGATACATCAGCTTAATAAGATGCAGACAAATGTTTTGTTAAACTCTTTTGTTAAGGAATCAATGCTTGTCGAATAAATTTCTTGTTAAGCTTTTGAAAAGTGCTTTAATTTATCATTGTTGATACCGATGAGGAAAGTCGAACATTGACTACATTCTCAATTGAAAATTCATTTAAACAGTAATGTGTAGAGCATAATTTTAGTTCAGCTATCATTACCATTATTAAGCAACAATTCAGCAAGCTTGCTTGTTTGTGACTTGCAATTGTTAGTTGGGTTCCCTCCCATCCTCGATGACCGTAAGGACGTGGCCGGCGCCGTTATTGACCTTATTAAAGTTGAGAGCTCTCGAACTGTGCACATTGAGAATAGTAAGCTAGTCCCAAGGCCTATTCATTGGTTCCTTGTGCAATTTCGATTGCTCTGGTCAATCACGGAGTAGCAACTACGAATTGTGCGGTCATCTGTGCTCGCTCATGCTCATGCTCTGTCGAAGATTAGTTTGCACTCTCATAACGTGCGCTATGTACAGTGCTGCATTCAAACTCCGATACGTATTGCTAGCACGCTGAAAATTAAGCTTACTTTTTTTGGGTACGATGTTTTCGTTGGCAAGCATTTTTCTCTCGTTTTAGTTTCCGAAGTAATGGGGTACTCCAGGCTGGCGTGAAGAGTCTTCTACGGAGAGGATCAAGTCTTTCTGCGATGGGCATATAAGGGGGCGTCCATAAATGACGTAGCTTTTTTTGAGCGATTTTTAATACCCCCCTCCCCCCTCGTAGCATTTCATCACAAATTCAGACACCCCCCCTCTATAAATGACGTAGCTTGTTAAACACCCCCACCCCCCTCAACGAAATTTTCATGTAAAAATAACTCGAATTAAGCTCTGATTTCAATTTTAACTTGTATGCTAATAGAATAATATGAAAAAAAAAACAACAATAACAAGAAACATTGCCGACTGCCAGGCTCAGATCGCCGACATCAAGACCATAGATGCAACCAGTGGAGATTATCACCAAAGCTAATGACTCAATAAACCACCCATCGTTCTGCTACCATATTAGCCCAGAAGCTCTTCCGAAGATATTAGTTTGTTCACTAATAAATCTATTAAGAATATCAAATTGATTTCATTTGAATAAAACTCACCACGACATTCGAAGGACCCTGCAGGAGTTTCTTCTAAAATTCTTACAGCAGTTCATTTTGGAATTCCTAGAGAAGTTCATTTTGGTATTCCCATTTTTGAGAATGTCTCCCTTTTTAGTTCCTCCAGCACTTCCTTCTGGGATTTCTCCAAGGATTTTTTTTGGTATTCCGTTAGAAAATTCCTCCTTATTGTATTCCTTCACTGCCGTTCTATGCATGGTTGTCCCATGTTATATGGAATTCCCATATAAGATGGGACATTTATGCGTAGGACGGCAGTTCAGGAGTTCCTTCAAAGATCCCTCCAATAATTCATTCCGGAGTTCCTTCTTAGATTCCTCCAAAAGCTCCTCCTGAGATTTCTCCAGGAGTTTTATTTTTCTAAGGCTTTTCTTAAAGTTTATCCATGGTTTCCTTCAGGAGCTCTTTCAAGGTTTTTTCTCCTCTCTTCCAACAGCAGTTTCTTTAGACATCTCTACAGGGATTTTAACCGGAATTTCTTTTGAGATTCCATCAGAACTTCTTTCTGTGTTTCCTAAAAAAGTTCCTTTCGGGATTCCTCCAGGAGTTCCTTCTTGGCTTCCTTCAGGAATTCACTCAGATATACATTCCAAGATCTCGGTAAGTAACGCCTCCAGTATTCTTTCAAAACCCTCCCAGGAGTTACTTCTGTGATTCCTCCATGAGTTCCTTTTTGGATTCCTTCAGGAATTCCTTCCTGGGTTCTTCTGGGATTCCTCGAGGACTTCCTTCTAGGATTTTTTTCCCGGGACTCCTTCAGTAACTTTTTCCAGCATCCCTCCATTCACTCCATCCAGGATTCCTCCAGGATATCTTAGAATTCTGCGAGGAATCCCTTTACGGATTCCTCCCATAGTTGATTCTGGAATTCCTCCAGGATTTTCTTTCTTAGATTTCACCAGGAGTTATATCCAGATAATCTTTTGTGATTCCCCAAAAGTTATTTTCGGGATTGCTTCAGAAATTCCTTACGGGATTCTTTCAATTATTTCTTCCGTGCTTTCTTCAGAAACTAAACCAGGAGTTCCTTCTGACAATCTACAAATATCTCCATCTAAGATTCATCCAGAAGTTTATTCAAGGTTTCTCCGAAAGCTTCATCTAAATTGCTCCAGGTATTCCTCGCGAAATTGTTTTTGAAATTCCTCTATTTCCTTCTGAAATTCTTCTGGAAGTTCCTTCAAGGATTCCTTTTGAGATCCCTCCAGATCCTTTTGGAATGTTTTCAGAAGTTTTATTTTTCTGGGATTCCCAGTAGGAATTCCTGTGGAAATGTTATCCTTCTCCTGTTTGGGAAACCCATAAAGAACACAATGAGAAATTCCATACAAAGTTGCTAGAGGAGTTCCTTAAGAAATTGTTGGATTAATTCTTCGAGGAAGTCCTGTAGAAACTATATAAGGAACTCTTGGAATCTTGCCGTAATGCCAAAAGCTTAGAAAATTTTTCCTTTGTTACCTTAGCGGCGTGCAGTGCCCTCTATATCAAACAGCAAACTATTGGTCTTGAGAAGCATTACAGCGAAATTGATATTTGTCTGCATACACAATTTATTATTTTTTACGCATTTTTTACCACTTTTTCAGATACAGTTGTTGCGTCCGTTAGCTGCATGTCTTATGACATGAAGTCGGCATTTATGTCCATTATTTGTTATTTACAATAATGTGAATGGAAAAAAAAATCATGCATTTTTTTTATTTACTGGATAATAATACTTAATGCGAGTAAAAAGTTTTATTTTTATTCTTAATCACTTAACCTAATGTACAGCTCTATTGTCCACTGGGGCACTACGTGAGCAATTTCAATTGACAGCTGCACTTACATTTTTGTACAGCGCCTAGATTCTATTCTACTTTATCGAACTGGTTGCCTTTCTGCTGCTTTCACTTTTTCTACTTTATACCTAGTATAATGATGAGCACAAGGATGATGATGGATGGCCGTTGTTCCTTTCCAGTCCGATTGGGGGTCCATTATGAGTAGCAGTTCGCCGATGTCCAGGTATCCGGGTCCGTTTGAGCCATGGGGCTCAGAAGAGGGTCAGTGTCAGTTGCTCTCGGGGGAAAAGCAACTGACGAAAAATTGCAAGTGCCGGGGCTGGGAATCAAAACCATGACCATCCGCATATGAAGCGAACTACGCCACGGGCCCCGGCAGAGTAGTAAAAAGTTTATTAATTATGAAATATTTTTTTCTATAGGCCTAGTAGAAAGCTACGTAGCATACCACAAACCCCTACCCCCCTATCGTCACACTTCGTCACAAAATCACAAACACCCCCCTCCCCCCCAAAAAGCTACGTCATTTATGGACGACCCCAAGAATATTTCCACACACTAATGTCGAGAAGCGCCGTGTAACGTTTTTTTTTCTTTTCTACCAGTTAACCTTAAAAACCATCATGGTCCAACACTCTTACTTTTTTTCCGAGGCGATGCATGAAAATTTACCATACTTTTGAACAACGTGAATTGATGTGTATTTGTTTTTTTTCCAAAACGCATCTACTTATACATTTACAGAAGGGTCACCCATACAATTGGACGTGATAACCTTAATGGCCGGTGGTTACATGGTAGACTAGTTCCAACAGGTTATACAGTCGAGTCTCTTACTAAACGAATTCCTATTAAACGGACTCCTATTAAACGAACTCCTACTAGACAGGGGTGAGCGTTATAGGAGACTAAGAGCTTATGGGATTTCGGCATTTTGGGGGTGTGGTCTATTATCTCGGGTGTGTTAAGAGTTAACGCAATACTTTCTTCGGCAAAGTTTTAGGGCTTGATAAGATCTACCATTTAGAACTTTGGTTCATATGATTAGTTGCCAATTTGGCCGCTAGAGGGACCATCAACAATTTGATGCTAAATTGCACTACGGGAGCCATATCAGGTTGTCAAGCAAACGTTACGATATGCGACAGCTCAAGACCCTGATAATTTGGAAGGATAGTGTCTTCGGGAAAGTTGTTGGGTACGCCAATAACTTACTGACGATGAGTTGCGAAGTTCGAAATTCCTCCACTGGGCGGCGCTAGTGAGCAAGTAAAATTTCAAAACCTCATTATCTCAGAATCCCGATAACTTAGGAAGATGGTGTCTTCGGCAAAGTTGATCAGTGTGACATGAACTTACATAAAAATAAACAATTGTTTAGCAATTCTGCCACTAGGCGGCGCTAGTGAACATGCAAATTTTAGAAAACTCATAGCTCAGAATCCTGATAACTTAGAAAGTTGGTGTCTTCGGCAAAGTTGATCAGTATAACATTAACTTACATAAAAATAAACACTTGTTTCGCAATTCTGCCACTAGGCGGCGTTTACCGGGTTTTTTCGTCTTTTTTCGATATTTTTGGCTGTTTTTCGGCTTGGCAAAACTAGTGTCGCTCCCCTCGATAACTTAGAAAGTTGATGTCTTCGGAAAAGTTGATCAGAATGACAAGAACTTACATAAAAAAACACTTGGTTCAAAATTCTGCCACTAGGAGGCGCTAGTGAACTTTCAAATTTTAGAAATCTCATAGCTCAGAATCCTGATAATTTAGGAAGTTGGTGTTTTCGGCAAAGTTGGTCAGTATGACATAAACTTACATAAAAATAAACATTTGTTTCGCAATTCTGCCACTAGGCGGAGTTTACCGGGTTTTTTCGTCTTTTTTCGATTTTTTTGGCGGTTTTTCGGCTCAGCAAAACTATTGTCGCTCCCCCCAATAACTTAGAAAGATGGTGTCTTTGGCAAAGTTGATCAGAATGACATAAACTTACATAAAAATAAACAATTGTTTAGCAATTCTGCCACTAGGCGGCGCTAGTGAACATACAAATTTTAGAAATCTCATAGCTCAGAATCCTGATAACTTAGAAAGTTGGTGACTTCGGCAAAATTGATCAGAATGACATAAACTTACATAAAAATAAACAATTGTTTTGCAATTCTGCCACTAGGCGGCGTTAGTGAACATGCAAAGGCGAAAAACCGCCAAAAAAGTCGAAAAAAGACGAAAAAACCCGGTAAACGCCGCCTAGTGGCAGAATTGCGAAACAAATGTTTATTTTTATGTAAGTTTATGTCATACTGATCAACTTTGCCGAGAACACCAACTTCCTAAGTTATCAGAATTCTGAGCTATGAGATTTCTAAAATTTGTAAGATCACTAGCGCCTCCTAGTGGCAGAATTTTGAAACAAGTGTTTATTTTTATGTAAGTTTATGTCATTCTGATCAACTTTGCCGATGACACCAACTTTCTAAGTTATCAGGATTCTGAGCTATGAGATTTCTAAAATTTGCATGTTCATTAGCGCCGCCTAGTGGCAGAATTGCGAAACAAGTGTTTATTTTTATGTAAGTTCATGTCATACTGATCAACTTTGCCGAAGACATCATCTTCCTAAGTTATCGGGATTCTGAGATATGAGGTTTTAAAATTTTACTTGCTCACTAGCGCCGCCCAGTGGAGAAATTTCGAACTTCGCAACTCATCGTCAGTAAGTTATTGGCGTACCCAACAACTTTCCCGAAGACACTATCCTTCCAAATTATCAGGGTCTTGAGCTGTCGCATATCGTAACGTTTGCTTGACAACCTGATATGGCTCCCGTAGTGCAATTTAGCATCAAATTGTTGATGGTCCCTCTAGCGGCCAAATTGCCAACTAATCATATGAACCAATGTTCTAAATGGTAGATCTTATCAAGCCCTAAAACTTTGCCGAAGAAAGTATTGCGTTAACTCTTAACACACCCGAGATAATAGGCCACACCCCCAAAATGCCGAAATCCCATAAGCTCTTAGTCTCCTATTAAGCGGATTCCTATTGCGCCCCCCGACCAGTGATCTTATAAGAGTCTCGACTGTATACCTAGGAGTGTATTCAAAAGCGCGTATCGACCTCGAGAAGGCTCAGCCTCATAAGTCGTGGAGTCACAGTACGGGATACTAAGGTGGATAGCTTGACTGCAACGGAAGGCAGAATCCATGGGTACGATCGGTGATGCTGGCCTAGGGTTAAGGGTTGTCTGATCAACAGACGTTACGAGCTGGATTACTGGAGGTACTCGACGGCGGAAGCTTAGAGCCAGGAGGAGCGTAGTAGTGCATGGAGCGTGAAATAACTGTTGCAAAGGTGCTTGTTGATAGAAGGAGCTCGATAGCCAAGAGAAACATGGTAGCCGGGAGGAGTACAGTTACCAGGAGAAGATCGGAGTATAATGTATTCAAGCGTTGGAGTTGGGCCCCTTGAACATGGCTTGGAGTGAGGAGAAGCTTAAAGCTAGGAAAAGGTGATGGTAGTAAGAAGGTCGGAATGCCAGGGAAGAGTATTGGGATATAGGGTATGGGATCATTTGGGCAGGAGGACCTATTTTGGGCACTTGCTTCCCTAATTTCACAGAAATCTGAGTAAACAGTATTTACTTAGCCTCATTTATATGGCCTACTAACTGTCCCGGCAAACGTCGTACTGCCTGCCTACTGTGTTTTTGTCTTACAGCTCCCTCCGCAATTTTAATCTGTATGGGAGCCCCCCTTTCCAGAGATCGCATGAGTCTCACACTATGCTAAGAATCGTCTCGGCACCAAAAGTACTCACATACAAAGTTTCACGCCGATCGGTTCATTAGTTTCCGAATCCATAATGGTCAGAAAACAGATTGAGTTTGTTGCAGAGTTAGGATAAAACCAAATCAGGATGTGTCGCCCCCTCGCGTTGATCTGAGTGTTTAGTTCTTAATAGTTTAGACATCCTCACTTTGGGTCTCCAGTTAGCCTAGTGGTTAAGGCTGTGTGGATCGCCAATCTGGAGACGGCTGTTCGATTCCCGTTCTGGTTGGGAAAAAAATCTTGACTCCCTAGGCATAGTATAGTGTATCATTGTATTTGCCACACAATGTAGAAATTCATGCAATGGCAGGCAAAGAAAACCCTTCAATTAATAACTGAGGAAGTGCTCTAAGAACACTAAGTGGAAGAGAGGCAAGCCAAGTTCTAATACGAACGTCCAGCCATAAAGAAAAAGAAGATGAATCCTCGCCTTTCTAGGACATGAAGTGCTATTACTTGTAGGAGTGGAGCACTGAGCCCAGGGTTAGAACTGGAGAGCAATTTACCGCTTGTCGTGTTCCAGCTCAGTTTTGTGTTAATCTTCCTTAGTTCTGATGAAACTGTTTTATAAGCGTGTACGAGTATTGCAACGTTCAACTAAAAGCTTTCTACATTCGGACATGTGTACTTACGTGTAGACGATCCTCGTAATCTGATGTTCCCTTATTTCAGAGACTGCCTTTCCGAGCAAAAGTGTCTCGGATATCCCTCCGACACAGTAGTTTTAACTAAGAAGCAACAATTTCTGATGGTAGGACAAGCCTACAAAGTCACCCTGTACCTCGAAATGCCAGAATCCGTTCAAAATGACAACACAGGTAACATCTGTCTATTTGGGTGCAAACATGAGACAGTCAAATTCAACCCATTCTGCAATTGCAGGCATGTTCACTGTTTGCGCAACAATGCAGAGCCGCAGCTCCGCCGAGTTCTCCGTCAAGTCCTGTCGACTTTCGATGGTACACTTCAAGTCCGGTCTACTGAAAATGATGACCACGGTGATGTTGGCACCGTTTTACATTCTTGGCTACCGGGAGGAGAAACAAACGGTGGCAATCGATTTGTTCACCCATTTCGAAGACAGCCAAGCCCATCCGGTGACCAGCGTTGACGTTGCGATCCTATCGCGGGACATACAGTTCTACTCGGCGCAGCTTCATATTACTGCGAATTTCTCCGGCTTGCGCTATGTGATGTTCAACTGGCCAATAGTGTCTGCAGCTATAGGTTTGTTCAATCGATGCAGGAATTTCATAGAATAGTATTCCATAAACACTTCTCTTCCTTTTTCAGGTATTCTAACGAACTTGTTTTTCATTGTGATCATTTGCGTGTTGAGTTGGTACCACTGGGACGACACAGAATGGCTAGTCGAGATAAAAGACCGGTACCATCAAATGCTGAAAAGTACACCGATCCGAGCTGGCGGACTTCAAGGTTTAACAGAACCAGTGCTAGCGTTACCCAAAGAAGAATTGCAAGAAAAACCAGAGGAAATTGAAGAAGTGTCAAGCTTCAAAGATGATCTAGGGCTGGCGACGTAGTACTTCAAATGCTGCGGGGTGTTATTTAATTGGTGTTAGGAGAGTTGTTATCGCTTAATAAATATTCAGCATGCACATATTTAAAACAGTTTTAAATAAAAAGCAAGATAAATTGTCATTATTCTGTTCTGTTTCTGTCTTGACCAAGGTCTTGACTAACTGTAGACATAGGTAACGTTTAGCCATAAGCTAAGTATCCATAACGATTTGATCAAATTTTCTTAATCATAGCAAAGAAAATTGTTAATCTCTGTGGACTCTTCTGAAAACTTCTTGGGGCAGTCGTCAGCTGGAACAAGTCTGGATTATTTTTACACAGATCTTACAGTTATACATAGTATTTCGGAGGATCGGGCCCAAAACGAATCCCTGTGAAACACTTCTCTTCCTGAGACTGAGGCACCCTTAATCTGTATAACAAATCGAGGATTTCCTCTTCTCTGTTGCTTCTGCGCCGTCTTCATAGCATCCACAACAATTCAGATAGCTTCTACTGTAGACCTACCTTTCCGGAATCCAAACTGTATCTCTGACAGCCCGGTATTGCACTTTGTGAATTTCGTAAGCCTCTTTACGACAACTCTTTCCAGTGCTTTGCCAACAATATTCTATAAGCATATCGGCCGATATGCTGATGGACTTCCGGGAGGTTTTGCTAGATTCGGTAGCAATACTAACTTCAGCCGCTTCCAGATGTTAGGGAAACTTACTCACCTTACCGATCAGGCTAAGGCCGGGGTGGCCTCTGCTGTACATAGTAGCCGTCTCCATTCCACTCGGTCTATGGCTGTTTGTCTCCAGTTCCGCACTCTGCTTAGGGTCCGCAGATCGTCCTCCACTTGGTCGGATGACTCTCGAGAACCATTTTAGTCGGGTTGCTATCCGACATCCTGATGACGTGACCCGCCCACCGTAGCCTCTCGATTTTCGCGGTATGGACGATGGTTGGTTCTCTCAGCAGCTGATGCAGCTCGTGGTTCATTCGCCTTCTCCAAGTCCCGTCTTCCATCTGCACTCCGCCGTAGATGGTACGCAACACCTTCCGTTTGAAAACTCCAAGGGCGCGTTGGTCCTCTGCACGTAGGGTCCACGTTTCGTTCCCATAGAGGACGACCGGTCTAATCAGCATTTTGTAGATAGTTAACTTCGTGTTACGGCGAACTTTATTCGATCGTAGAGTTCTGCAGAGTCCAAAGAAGAATTTCTCTGTTGGTGTCGTTGTCGGCGGTCACCAGTGAGCCCAAGTACACGAATTCTTCAACTGCTTCATCACCGTTGATAAAAATTCGGGGTGGCGGGCGCGGTGATTCCTCCCTGGAGCGCATTGGCGTATCTAGGATTTTTTCCTAGGGGGTGCCTAGGGGGTGCCAGTTTCAGTGGCTTCCAGATTGTTTTTTTTTGTTTTTTTTTTTTGTTAAATACCGATCCACCCTCAATTTCTCAGTCGCGGAAAAAATGAGCCCACAAATTTAAACGCACTATATTTTAGAAAATAGTTTTTTTTTGGAAAATTCGATACGTTGTACTTATTTAACACTTTACTTGCCATGGAGGTACGAAAACTTGATAAATTGATTGTGTATAATACATGGAATTTGTATTTTCACTTTGAACATAACAATCATCGCGCTTTGAACATAACAAATTTGCGGGTAACTTGTACTCATCGTGACATCCTCTTTGTTTTATTACATGATAACAACTCTTATTAAAATAGTTTTCAAGAACAATTGTAAAAGTTATAAAAATGGGAACTAACGTATTTTCGGCAGTTTTGTTCTATTCGTCATGGAGGGTTTTGTGAAACCTGTTGATCTCAAAGTTGGCCTCAAATCCTTCCCAACCAAGCTGAATAATGTGCCCAAATTTCAGGCAATTTGGCCCACAAAAACACCCCTTGACGCAGAGAATAAACCTGCCGATGATACCCTTCGTTACCCTACTTAAAATTGCAAAATCAGGATACATATTTGCATTTTTGGTTTTACCACAAAATTAATGACGACAGTGTTTTTGTTTTATTAGTTGAACACTACCACGTGTACATAAGAATACTTTTACATGGAAATTATATTTCGGATAATCGAGCCTGGTTTGTACGTGTAATACAAGAAATTTATGTTTTCGGCAAAACATTCATTCGGTAATTCATCAGGGAATATTCCCGGTAATTCATTTGGAAATTGTTTTGTAATTTATTTCAATTAATACCTTTTTTGGAAATCTCCCAGTAATTCCTTTGGATTTGACAAATTTCTTTAGTAATATCTTTGGATCTTTCTTTAAGAATTTATTTCGGTAGTACATATGTTGGGAATTTGATACTAAATACCTTTCACACATTCTTTGAAAATTTCATCGGCGGCAATTCCATTAGGAGATTATTTAGCTTTTTATTTCATTGGCAAATCCTTTGTAATGTTTTCTCGGGCGTTCCTTCGCCAATTTTTTAGTAGTCTTTCAAGCGTTGTTTTGTTAATGTCAACAGTTCTATTGAAATTTGCTTTTTAAAATTCTCTAAATTACTTTTCAGGAAATTCCTTTGAGAATTCCATTAGTGAAGCCTTTGGTAATCCATTCGGCAATGACTTTTTCTGGAATTTTTCTGGAAATTCTTCGGCAAGCAGAATGTTTTTTGGATTTTCGTCTTTTTTTTAGACTTTCATTATCTATGTTATTCTGTATTCCTTAGCTGATTCATTGGAAATTTTTCCATAAATCGCTTCTATAATTTTATTGAAAATTCTTCAGACAATTTCTTCTAGATTTCTTCAGTAATTATGTGAGGAATTCCTACAGTAGATGATTTCGGAATACTTTCGGCAATTTCGATATTACTTGCATTGAAAACTTATTTGGGAATTTCATCAGCAATTCCTTTGGAAATTTTGGAAGCTTCGATTATTACTTTGGGAACTTCTTCGGTAATTCCTTTGGAAATTGATTTGGGAAATTAATTAGAAATTTTCTTCGGGAATTTATTAGAAAAAAAAAATGTTTTTTTGTTCTACGAAAATTACTTTTGGAGTTCTTTCTAAATTTTCTTCAGAAATTCCTTCGATGTCTTATATTTTTGAGAATTTCTCTGATTTTTTTTTGTGAATGTTTGTGGAAATTTTTATATACTATATGTCGGCAATTTATTTTGAGATTGGATTTGGTCAATTTCTTTAAAAAGGCTGGGTATTCTTATATGAGTTCTTTTGGCAAATACTTAGAAAGTTTCAAGGAAATTTTGATGTTTTTCCAACAATTTCTTTGGGAATTTGTCAGGAAGTTTTTCGTGAGTTTCATAGGATTTTCTTTGAGCAAGCTTAATTGAGAATTTGTGAATTTCCAATCCAGCAATTTTCGGTAGCAATAAATATAAATACAATTAAATCATAAAGAATTACAGGAATAATCATGGTAAAATTGCCTGAGAAATTTGCAAAATAACTGAAGAAGGAATTGCATAAATAATTTCAGAGGAATGGCCATTGCAATATCCAAAGAATTTGCTGACTAAATTCCATTGAAACTATCTATGAAATTAAAAAAAACAACTATGCCGAAGCAATCCTCAAAGAATTGGCCACGCTACGGTCTAGCGAAAACGGAGTAGTGGATTCGAATCCCACCAGAACTCTTTTTTTTTCGAAAGATCATCTCCCAATTTGTCAATCTGCAAGATTCTGTGCCTTCTAATTAATTACAAGTTTTTTCCGTACAATCCTATAGGATTTCACTAGAGATTTCACTAGTAATACCTTCTAAGATTTCTCTGGAAATTTCTTTTATTCCCGAAATTTGTTTAGGGATGCCTCTAGAGATTTGTATCAGGATTTCTTCAGCTGAAATTTCTTAAAGAAGGCCAAGATGAATTCCAGGATTTCTAGAGTAATCCATGAAAAAAACACTCAAGTGGTATTCCTGGATGAGTCTTTGAAAAAATGCCTGGAAAAATCAAAGGAATTTTTGAAAGTATCCTAGGAAAACTGCCTAGAAGAATACTAGCAAGAATGCCATGAGAAATCCCTAGAGGGATTCCTGAAGGTATCACAGTAAGAATTTCTGGAGGAGACCTAAGAGACATTCCTGAAACATTAGAGGCAGCAAGAATCGCTTATGTAATCCCAGGAGGAGTTCCTGGATGAAAGTCAAGCGGGATCCTTGAAAAAATCCAATAAAAAGTATTTGGAGAAATCCCAGGAAAAAAATAGTATTTCCGAGAGAAAGCATTGAAGGTACTTCTACAAGGCTCCTAGAAAGATTGCCTTGAATAATCCTAGCAAGTTTTTTGGGAAATCCCTGGTGAAAATCTTAGAGGAATCCCTAGAAAAAATCCGAGAGATATAACAGTAAGAATTTCTGGAGGAGTGTGAGGAGGAATTGCTGGAAGAACCACAGCAGGAATAGCTTGAGAAATCCAGCTGAAATTTCTGGAGGAAGGCCAAGAGGAGTTCATCGAGGAATCCCATGAGAAATTTATGAGAGAGTCCTTGGATAAACTATATCGGATAAAAATCCCAGAGAAACCACCGGAGAGCTTCTGAAGAAATCATAGGAAAAATCTCAGATGGTATTCTTAGATGGATTCTGCGGTGTAGCATTGTAGAAATCTTAGGAGGAATTGCTGGAGGAAACTATACAAGAATTTATAGGGAAACCCCATCAGGAATGCCTGGGGGAATCCAAAGCAAAAATTCATGGAATACCTAGAGAAGTCCCTGCAAGGACCGGTAAAGGTATTCTGTAAGAATCTATGGGGAAGGCCCTGAAGGAATCCCAGGAGGATTTTCTGAAGAAATCCCAGGACGATTTCCCGGAAGAATTACAGGCATAATGCTAGGATAAATAGTAAGAATTTCTGAAGGAATTGCTGGACGAACCGCAGGAGGAGTTGTTTGAGGTATTCTTGGTAGAAGACCAAATGGATTTTCCACAGGAATTCCATTAGGAATTTCTGGAGGAATCTTTGGATAAAATCTCTGGAGGAATTCCTGGATGAGTCCTTGGAGAAATCCCTGGTGGAACAACAAAAGAGATTTCTGCGAGAATCCCAGGAAGATTGCCTGGAAAAATCGCTGCAAATAGACAGGAGTAAGCTCTAAAAGAAACCGTACCACAATTTCTGAAGTACCACAGTAAGAATTTCTGGACGAAGAATAGCTGAAAAAACTGCTTGAGGAATTCCAGCAGGAATATCTGAAGGAATTCCCAGAATTCCGGGAGGTTTCATAGAAGTGTGGCTTCGTGGTCGTGCGGCTAGTGTCACCAAGCATTTAGTCGCATCGTGCTTGGAGCGCGGGTTCGATTCCCGCCGCAGCTGTCAGGAAAAGTTTTCGGCTGCGCCACTGGGCGTTGGGGGCTGTCCATAAACCACGTGGTCATGAGGGGGGGGGGGGGTTCGGCCAATGACCATTTTGTATGGACGAATAAAAAATTTTGTATGGACTAATGACCACGCGGGGGGGTTGAGAAGTCCCAAAAAAATGACCACGTGGTTTATGGACAGCCCCGCATGCTAGTCAGTTGTCTAATGTCGTGATTCCTTCAAAGAGCGAATAGCTCACTGGAAGTACTCAACGTGTCCGTGTCTTTCAAGTAATTTCTGGAGGAATCAAAATCAAAAAAATCAGCAATGCCGGGGGTATTCTAAAAGAAGTTCCTCTAATATACGCCTAGAGGAATACATACAGTACTCCTTTAAAGAATGGAATCGCAGGGGGAATTTCTGGAGGAATCTCAGTAAGATATTCCGAAAGTGTTGCAACATGTAAGTATGCCAGGAGTGCTAATTTTTCTGAATATAATTCTGAAGGAGTCCTAATGGGAATTGCTTGAAGATTTCCAGCTGGAATTCATGAGGGAAGGCCAATAGAAGTTCTTGGAGAAATCTCCTGTGGCGTTTCTGGAAGCACCTTGAATAAATCTTTGGAATAATCACCGAAGGGATTTTTAGACAAATTCCAGGTAGATTTTCCGGAAGAATTGCCGGAAGATCTTCCTTAATAGAATTCCTGAAGGTAACGCAGTGAGAGTTTTTGGAAGAGTTCTAAGATATTCGCAGCAAAAGTTGCTTGAGGAATCCTAGCCACAATTCCCGGAAGAAGGCCAATAAAAGCTGGAGAAATTTCATGAAAATTTTCTGGGATAATCTCTGAATTAAATCTGAATAAAATAAAAAGAATCGCCTGAGGAAATTCTGAAAGAATCCCAGGAAGATTGTCTAAAATAATCCCACCAGGAATTCCTCAAGGAATCCCAAGAGAAAGTTTTAGAGGAATTCCTAGAATAATTCCGAGAAGTATCATAGTAAGAACTTCCAACGAAATCCTAGGAGAAATTGCTGAATCAATCTCTGCAGAAATTTCTAGTATGTACAACCCCATCAGGACGAACTGTCTGGAAAATCCTAAGGGCAGTTTATTGAAGAAATATCGGGAAGAATCTATAAAGAAAGCCTAGAGAAATCACTGTATGATTGGATAGAGGTATTTCTGGAGGAATCCATGGAGAAGTCTTTTGATTGTTCTTACCGATATTCAAAACGCCAAAACGTACAACAGGTATATAAGTATTACGGGTGTGCTTACATTTTATTCGAATGTGCCATTAATAAATATTGGAATTATGTATTGTGTAGAGTTTTAAATTTTAGGTAACTATCAAGGAAAAATTCTAGGGGGTGCCAAATTTGTTCTAGGGGGTGCCAGGCACCCCTGGAACCCCCCCTAGCTACGACAATGCTGGAGCGCTTTGCCATCATATACTTTGTCTTCGACACATTAATGACTAATCCGATTCACCTGGCTTCACTCTTTAGTCGGATGTACGTTTCCGCCATCGTCTTAAATTTACGAGCTATAATATCAATATCATCAGCGAAAACAAGCAGCTGAACGGACTTCGTGAAAATCGTTCCACTCGAGTTTATCCCCGCTCATTGCTCTAACGCAATGTTGAACAGCAAGTACAAAAGACCATCACCTTGCCGTAACCCTCTAAGAATTCGAAAGGAACTCGAGAGTGCCCCTGATACTCGAACTACGCACATCACTCGATCCATCGTCGCCTTGATCAATCGTATCAGTTTATCCGGGAATCCGTATTCGTGCATAATCTGCCATAGCTGTTCTCGATCGATTGTATCATACGCCGATTTGAAATCGATGAACAAGTGATGGCGAACATCTGGGCCGTTGAGCGCGTTCACCCATAAATCCAGCCTGATATTGCCCCACGAACTCTCTTGCAATCGGTGATAGACGGCGGCATAAAATTTGAGAGAGTATCTTATAGGCAGCGCTCAGTAGTGTGATCGCGCGGTAGTTCCCGCAATCCAACTTGTCGCCCTTTTTGTAGATGGGACACACGATACCTTCCATCCATTCTTCCAGTAATACTTCCTTCTCCCAAATCTTGGAAATGACCCAGTGTAGTGCTCTCACCAGTGCGTATTTTAGAAGCTCGCCTGGTAGTTGATCTGCTCCAGCGGCTTTGTTGTTTTAACCGGCCAACCTCCACCTCAATCTCTTGAAGGTCAGGGGCCGGAAGTCTTTCGTCCTGTGCACATACTCCTAGATCTGTTACCACGCCACCTTCGGTACTTGCAACGTCGTCATTGAGGTGCTCATCGTAATGCTGCCGCCACCTCTCGACCACCTCACGCTCGCTTGTGTGGATATTCCCGTGAGTATCTCGGCACATGTCGGCTTGTGGCACAAAGCCTCCGCGCGAGCGGTTCAGCTTCTCGTAGAACTATCGTGTGTCGTTAGCGCGGAGCAGCTCTTCCATTGCTTCGCGATCTCGTTCTTCCTGCTGGTGCTTGTTCATCCGGAAGACTGAGTTCTGCCTGTTCCGCGCCTGTCTGTAACGTGCCTCATTCGCTTTCGTACGGTGTTGCAGCATTCTCGCCCATGCTGCATTCTTCTCGATTTTCAGCTGTTCACATTCGCGGTCGTACCAGTCGTTTCTGTGATTTGGAATCGCGAAGCCTAGTGCTGTAGCTGAGGTACTACCTATGGCGGATCGGATGTCCCTCCAGCCATCTTCAAGTGTAGCTGCGCCAAGCTACTCTTCCGTTGGTAGGGCCACTGCAAACTGCTGCGCGCAGTCTTGAGCGACTTCTACGTTACGCAGCTGCTCGATATTGAGCCGCGATGCATGGTGATAACTTCGATGCGTGGTGATAACTGTCGAAAGTTTTGAGCGCATGCGTACAGCGACTAAGTAGTGATCCGAATCTATATTCGCACTGCGGTTTGTGCGGACATTGGTATATCCGAGAAGAATTTACCGTCGATTAGAACGTGGTCAATTTGGTTTTCTGTTTGATGGTCGAGTGATCTCCAGGTGGCTTTGTGGATATCTTTGCGGGGGAAGAAGGTGCTTCGGACTACCATACCACGGGAGGCTACAAAGTTTACGCATCGCTGGCCGTTATCATTCGATACGGCGTGCAGGCTGTTTCGCCCGATTACCGGTCTGTACATTTCCTCCCTGCCTACCTGCGCGTTCATGTCACCGACAACGATTTTCACGTCACGCGGTGAGCAACCATCGTATGCGCGTAGAACGCTTCTTCTTGTCATCGGGTCTCCCTTCGTGTGGGCAGTGGGAGTGGACGTTGATGATGCTGTAGTTGAAGAAACGGCTTTTAACTCTTAACATGCACATCCTTGCGTTGATCGGCTGCCACCCGATCACACGTTGTCGCATCCCGAGGACCTGGGATCGAATCCCACTCCCGACATACTCACTTAGTGGGTTCTTCCCTCGGAAGGGAAGTAAAACGTGGGTCCCGAGATGAACTAGCCTAGGGTTAAAAATCTCGTTAATACAGACAAGAGAGACGTTGTCGCATCTTGCCCAACACTATAAATCCTGTTCCCAGTTCATTAGTGGTGCCACAGCTTTGGTAGAAGGTAGCCGCTCGATGCCCGCTTTTCCACACTTTCTGTACAATCCAACAAAGTTCCTGCAACGCCACGATGTCGAAGTTGCGGGGATGTAGTTCGTCGTAGATTATCCTGTCACATGCTGCGAAACCTAGTGACTTGCAATTCCATGTTCCAAGTTTCCAATCGTAGTCCTTATTTCGTCGCGTGGGTCTTTGCCGATTGTATCGAGTCGTATTTTCTCCTATGTTATTCGCAATGGGGATTTTTACGGGTGGCTTATTGGGCCTACGCCAACACTCCTGTCTCGCCGGAGGGCCATCGTGCCAGTTCTGTTTAACGTCCCAATCAACACTGGGACGACCACGTTGATGGGGCTACCACCTGGACGTGGTGCAGCGTTTCTTACTCAGCCGCTGGATGCCAGAACTGACGCTGTTTGAGCCGCTCCACATGATTGGAGCTAAGGGGCTCAGCTGAATAAGGAAATTAACTATTTTAAGAACAGGAGCTGAAGAGTTCGGTGTGATGGGTGTCAAAGGCTCAACAAATTAGTTGCGGTGCTTATTGCAAATAACATCTCCCCTCCAAAGTAGTACTGCACGATAGTTCCGGAGGAGAAGCTTAAATTATTAGTAAACTAGGAGAGGGTCTCTAGTGGATACATTCGAATCCCACACAGTGACTTTAGATTTACTGAATTCCCAGATGCGTGAGAGAAAAAAAAACAGAACTTCCAGTTGCTGAAATACTCGGTCAGGACATTGAGGCCCTGCTTGAGCTTTGATGTGAGTGTGCTTATCACTCGGTCGCTGTAGATAATTGATGTGTCGTCTGCAAACAATGACAGAGATCCGTTTTCCAGCAAAGGTCCAGGTATGCTCTCTGCCGGCCCGCCTACGTTACACACCCACACTGTAAGTTGTATTAAATTAGTGTTTCAGTTTTGAAAAATGTTTACTTCTTCCCGCCTTACTCATGATTTCTTTTCATTACTAAGAATCAAGTAATGAAGCTCTAGTACACGATCAGTGCAAAGAACCGACCTTGTAACCAAGAGTTTGGGAACCCCTAGAGGCGAGACTGGTTAGGTCTCGCCCCCAGCGAACGTCTCGGAATCATCCCAAGGTTTATCCTTTTTGCGAGATGACAGTATCCATAGCACAGAGATATGGGCAATTATGTTTTAGTAGGGTCTTAAAGGTTAGGAAGGAACTCGTATACCTCGATACAGATCCAGAAGGTTCCCAAAGAAGGTTTGCAAGAATGCGAAATAGCAACCCTGCAAAGATTGTGTTTTCAAAAGACATGAAATGGTTCAAGATTATGTGTAACACAGTGGACAAGATAAGCTCGCAAGTAATTTGACGAGTTAAAATGAAATAAACTGTTAGTACACAGGGTCAAATATTTATACAAAAAGAAACCAATGCTCAAACATCTTGTTTGACTTGATCGAATTTTCATTAGTGTCAAACTGATGTTGTTTCTTGAGTTCTTTCCTTGTCATATATTTGATCCTGTGTACTTCAAGATTAATACGTTACATAAATTGAGTTCAACCCGAACATTAACTGATACAGCATGATTATAAAATGTTTGTTGAACGTAATCGGCAGGTTTTAGTGTATATGCACATCTTCCCACTTAAGTTCTGTCTCCTCAATTTATTCAGCTTTTTTTAAGGCGATGTGAAAATATGTGATAGTGAAATATGATGGCATCCGACCAGTCAACAATGTACGCAAACTCGAGCTATTTCGTCTGAAAATCTTCATCACACGCGTACCATGTGTTGGAACATGTGTTAGGTTATCGTTATCTACCAGAGTTACGTGAATTGAAATTCCTTCCCGCCTATGCCCATGGCATTCGGAAACATTGCCACATTCATGCACGTATAACCACAAAAAACTATGATGGAACGCATCAGGAAGTCACAAACATCTGCGACATCCGGTTTAGTTATGTGAAATTCAGTATCACGCGTGCGTCCCCAGCAGCTCCACGCAGTCTTACAAACAGGTCAGACGTCTGGATGCTAAATTCGCCACCTTCTAATCGCGCTCGTTGATTGGCTGCGGCGGCGCGATGTGCGGCTCGAAAATGAATAATTATCATGCCGCAGATCCCCCTGATGTAAATTGGCCACACGGACACTACATGGCTTGGCTACATGGGCAGCGTGCGTAAGATTCCCTCGCCTCCCGAGAGGCGATCGGACTTCGAGGCACCAGCCGATATTTACGAATGTAGTTTCATCGGTGGGTTTTAAACTCCCACTCTCGAGCGGACGACGACTGGCTGACTGCGACTGGCCGAAAGAGATAATTTTTTCGGTTGCGTTTCGAACGTGACGGTGTTTTCTCAAAGTGAACACAAATACACCCCATGACTACAGACGTCCGATTCTAAGCAAAATACCCAACAACCTCACCCACCACTAACCAGTTGGGGAAAGCTAGTGGTGACTGTTGGCACCGGTTGTGGGGTTTTATTGGGCACGTTTTGGGTAATTTATGTTTGGATTTGGATGATTTGCGTGTAACTAAGGGTCAATTTTATTTCTCTTCTTTGAGTAATGGGGGGATAATCTGCTCAACAGACACCTGGACGGAAGGCCCATGTAGTGCGTAGTCAATGAAGGAGGCAGGACTACACCCCGAGATGCGTAGCCTGCAGCAACGAACATCGATGACTCGCTTTAGGGAGTCCACCAAGGTAGCATACTAGCGCTTAGCCAGTTTCCCAAGTGGTCCACGCTTTATACAAACGCAACGGCACAGCAAGCATCAAGAGCTGCACAGTGATTTCACCTTCCCACAAGTAAGGCCCTATCATACAGAATACAGAAGGACGTGCCGACATGGGGCCTCCACCTGCCTTGACCTTGCCGAGGACCCCTTCCCAACCGCCGCGGGCTTGGATCCATCCTAGTAGACCGACACCACAACATCAACTTTACCAAAATGGTCTCTCTACGGCCCTCTCTGAACTAGCCCCTTCTCGAGCCCTTTGAATGTCCGAAGCAATGTGGGTGATAGCCGATGAAACGGCATTCCAGCCAAACTCACGCCTACACATCCTCTGAACAAGATTGTCTGGAGTTGTGTCCTCCCCACATGTGGCAAGTAAGCGGACGCATTGTGCGAAAACTCGGGCATATGAACAAACGTGACGTTTCCTCTAAACCAGCACAAACTGGACATTCTGGAGACCCTTGGGAGAACCCGCATGACCGATACTGTCGGAAGCAACCATGGCTTGGTAAAACCAGAGTCAGGTGGAATATTACTGCCCCATTGCGCCTGTTAACCCAAATACCTATCCTCGGGATCAACCAGTGGGTCCACCTTCATTTAGTGGAACTGTCCCACGCCAGCCGCCATTGGACCATGGTGGCCAAACTGACAGTCCTGCGTATGCCTCTTGTGCCACGCATTTCGAAGCGCTCTATGTCTTCCCCGATTAGGATGCCGATAAGCACCATACCAGCGATGACGCAGAGTGCACCGTGTGACACGGTACTTCAGCTGTGAAGGCTCTTTTACAAGCGAAATCAACGTGGCTATCGTCAATCATCAAGCCCAAGTGGTTGACGGAGCGCTTCAAAGTGGTAGTGCAATTGCCTACACTGAGCAGAGCTTGCTGCTCTGACTTTAGGTTGTTCACAACCACCCCCTCAGCTTTGTGGTGAGCCAACTCCAGTTTCCTGGATCCCAACCACGCCTCCACAACCTCGATGGAGTGGACAGAATTCAACTCCACTTCTTCAATTGGTTCACCGTAGACTTCGAGCGTAATGTCGTCAGCGAATCCAACAATCTCCACCCCCACCGAAAACTCTAACCTCAACACCTCGTCGTACATGACAATCTATAACACCGGACCCAAGATGGAAAACGGCGGGACTCCTGAGTATGTGAAAGCACTTCTGATCCATCTCTGTGTCGTAAACTAGTACTCGATTCTGAAAGTAACTTCCGAGAATCTTGTGCAGGTATCCGGGTATCCACCTACGCAGGAGCGCAACTGGTCGGCCAACTGGCGCTATTGATCGCCTTTTTTACATCCAGTGTCGCTACTGCACAGAAGTGAATCCCCCTACTCCTACGCAGGAGCGCTATTTCGGCGGTTTTGTAACCGACATGAAAGCGTCTATGGTCGATCTTCCTTCTGAAAGCTGAACTGGCTGCTAAATAGACCATTTACACCCTCAGTGTTCCCCTGCATTCTATTGACGGTGATGTTTTCGAGCAACTTCCCGCCGTGTCAATCAAGCATATTGGTCTTTATGCCGACGGGTCTTTGAGTGGCATTTCTGCATAGCAGACCTGAAAATCTCGGGAGCCCCTACAATAGCAACTTTTAAGGCCAGGTTCGGAACCCCGTCCGGACCTGGGACCTTACCTACGCTAAAGGACTTTGCTATCCCCGCAAGTTCCACATCGGTGACCCTCTCCTCACTGCCTGCTCAAGTCCCCGGCTGTTCTACGAAAAGAGGTCATGGACTAGAGTCATGACATGAAAAAAGCCCCTCGATGATCCTCTCCAACATCTCTGGAGATTGCTCCGTAGCCGCCATGGCACCTATCGTCTTGGCCATCACGATCCTGTAGGCTTCCCCTCACGGATTTGCATTGGCACTCTGACAGAGACCCTCAAAGCAGGTCTTTTTGCTTGCCCTTATCTCAGCCTTAAGCGCGGTTTTTGCAGCGGGGTACACCACCTGTCGTTCGTTTCACTCTTCCTCAGATCGTGCTCGCTGCATGCGTCGCCTAGCCCGCAGGCAGTCGCGGTGCAGGTCCGCAATCGCGTCGATCCACCAGTATGCCGCTGGTCTCCCATTTCTAGGGTGTACTTGCCTAGGCGTGGTCGCATGCATGCAAGAACATCGCTATCAGCTCGTGCAAGTATGATGTCTGCCATCTGTGATTACTTTACCTTCGCCTAGCCGCCTCTTCCTCTCTCTGCTGTCTGCTGTTGTTGTAGTCGATACTACATATACCGCCAGGTGATCGCTATGAGTGTAGCTATCGTCTACTCTCCAGTTTGAACTACTTGTTAGGCTAGGACTCCAAAGTGGCGTCAATAATCGACTCTGTACCGTTCCGACTTAATGTACTCTTGGTACCGACATTAGTCAGGTCGACATCTAGTATCTAGTATGGACATCTGACTCCGCTGGTTCGTGAAACGGCTTCCACATTCCACGGCCCAGGCATTGAAGTCACCCGCATATTACCATCGGCCTTCGTCCTGTCAGCACGGTCGTCATACAGTGCAGCATCTGCGTGAACTGCTCGATCGACCACCGAGGAGGCGCATAATAGCGCATGGAGCCTCGTAGCCGTGCGATTAGGGTCACCAAGATTCTAATCGCGTCATGCTTATGGGGAGAGGGTTCGATTTCCGCGTCGGGCGATGAAACTTTTTGTGAGGATAACTATATCTCCGTATCAACTGGTGCATGCTCCGTGTGTCCCGTGTCCCTTGTCTAGTGTTAAGGTTCATTCAGTCTGTACAGCCTCTGGTTGAAGACGGTGTCCGCGTCTTTTTTTACAGAAGAAGAATCCGTTTACTTTGGCGACCACGAAGCCCCCATAGGTAGTAGACACCAACTCCTGGACGGGGTAATTACCCGTCGTCCATATCGTCGCCATTTGCCGTTGCCCGCGAGCACTGGGTAAAAGTCTGCTGTGATGGCGTTATCTGTCCCCACTCAGAGACTGCCTTACAAAGCAACTGTTGAGCTGCTTCACAGTGATTCAGGTTTAGCTGCGTTACCTGCACTGTGACTACGGCTATCTTGAAGACCGGGCACGTTGGAGCGTCCGTTGGGTGCCTGTTGTTTACGGATTTCCCGGAACAAATCAGACACTGGTGCAGCCTTCGGCGCCGCATTAACTGTCAGCCCACCTTGATCTTCCCTAATTTAACGGACTTATGACCGTTCGCCACAAGTAGCTGTACCAAGGTTACCCGTGCCCCTGCCAGCCCCTATCGTAGTCGAACGGCTGTGGTTACCACCTGCACCTCGCACTGTTGCCGCAGTGCCGTGCCGAGCTCTTCCGCTTCACTGACCTCATCTAAGTTCTTTACCTTCACAGTCGCCTCTGCTGAAAGACTCCTTTGCCAAGCAACTCTTCCGCTATACATACTTTTGTACTCGATTCTGAAAGCAACTTCTGAGAATCTTGTGCAGGTATCCGGGTATCCCCCTACGCAGGAGCGCAATTGGTCGGCCAACTGGCGCTATTGATCGCCTTTTTTACATCCAGTGTCGCTATTGTACAGAAGTGAATCCCCCTACTCCTACGCTGGAGCACTATTTCGGCGGTTTTGTAACCGATAAGATAGCGTCTACGGTCTACCTCCCCTTCTGAAAGCCGAACTGGCTGCTTAAGAGATCATTTACACCCTCAGTGTACCCCTACATTCTATTGACGACGATCTTTTCGAGCACCTTCCCACCGTGTCAATCAAGCATATTGGTCTATATGCCGACGGATCTTTAGGTGGTTTCCCCGCCTTTGGCAATAGAACCAGGCTCTGACGCTTCCATACTTCTGTGAAAGCTCCCTCGTCAAGGCATTTCTGCATAGCAGACCTGAACATCTCGGGAGCCTCTACAATAGCTACTTTTATGGCCAGGTTCGGAACCCTGTCACAAGGCGGTGCCCTTGCGTTCCTTGTCGCGCTTGAGCTCTAGGATCATTTCACCCGTACGAATAAGTCTAATACTGCGCACGTCGGCTCCCAGCGATCACATCGTCCTCAAGAGTTCCGAGTACTTAGACTATTCAGCCTTGACGACGAGCGCGTCGCCTTACATGCGCGTGGCACCAACTCTTCTATGTCTTCTTGGTTTGGCGTCCCTAGACTCCGCGACTTGCAGTTTTTTCTTCTTCCTCCGCTCGATTTTCGTCCAGTGGGGTCCTCCCCTTGGTTCGTTCTATTCTGTGATCGCTGTCCGCCTAACAACGGTCGCAACCCCTTGTTCCCTTCCATCCGGGACGGGCCAGCCTTTTCAGGCCCACCCTTCCTAGCTTCCCGGGATGCCTGACTGGGATCCAACTTGCCGGCATTACTGTCGACCTTCGGGGTTAGTGTTTTCCTAGCCTTGCGGCACCGCCAGACAGCAGACCTCACGGCTTCGTCATCCGCTTCTGCGAGTGATTATCAAAAGCAGTCGTATCCGCCACAACTTTTGGGCTTCCTGCGAAAGCAAAGGTCTCCACCAGGGTAGACTTCATATCCTTTGCTTTCGCCGGTTCTGCCGCTGTTGCAGTCTTCACAAGTCTCTTGTTATCTTGCTTGGCATCGTCCATCGACTTACGAAGTTGCAACCGGGCCGTTTTAAGGTCCTCGCTTATGTTGGACTTCGTGAACGCAAAGTCGATGATCTTGCCAAGCTTCTGCTTAGCCACCTCTATTGCCATCAATCACTCACTGTCCAATATCTGTCCCGGCAGGCTGGCCGGGGAATGAATCGAAGCTCCCGCGCTGGAGCTGCGTGCATAGCTTCCTGCTCCGGATTCCTCACAAGAGGTTAGCCTCGCCACTACCACTACAACTTGTTTGTTGCTTTCGACTTGATTTCATGTTAAATCCCACGAGTTGCACGGGACGACGGGACTGTAATCCCTGCTGCCCCTAGGTGTTTCAGGGTGCATAGTTGTGTTTGTGTAGTCCTTTAATTGGACGTTAATTCTGGTGGTTTGATTTTTAATCACTCACTTTCCAAGACAAGCACGAGAAAGAGTGGGATGCTAGAGGGGGCCTGTGCCCCCTCTTTCATCCTTCTCTTTCTCGTGTTTGCTTAGGAGAGAGAGTGAGAAAAAAGAAAAAGCTAGCTACGCCAATGCTTCTACCCTGTACCTGTACCCTGTACCACTATCATACGTTTGCTCTTTAATTTCACGTTTTGCAAGCATGAAACTAAACTCTGTGCTCAATGTTCCGGATGATCTAATCATCGCCTGTGCGACATTCGTCATCATCAACCCGTGTGTCGCCCAATCCTACATTAGAAAATCAAATATCTCCACATACACAGGGCCATCGGCTACGGCTTTTTAGTAGACTTTGGTCTGCCAGCCATATACAATACACATTTGATCCGATGTACCCACATCAGATCAGTGCAGTGCGAATTCACGTCACCGCCGTTGCCGCCAGACAAGAAAAAAAATGAACCACGCAGAACGTCGTTTGCCGTTGCGTTGGCTGACTGGTCGGAATCTTGCGTAATTTAGAACCTGCGTCGCGGCGGCGGTCACGCCCGCAAGACATTGGCCCGACCAGGCGACAGTCTTCTGCAAAAGGAAGAGTCATGTTTGAATATTTTATTTTTAGACCGGATTGGGTGATTTCCGTAGTTTAGGTTGACTTTGTTTGTGGCTGCTGGATTTTATTGGTGGTTCTACTTCCTCGTTTTCAATTTAGTTTGGGACGAAAGCTATGCTTTTTGGATTTGCAATCTGCATACAGGATGCACCGAGTTTTGCAGCATGCAGAATAGGAAATGGTAATGTAAACCAAATATTAATGCGTTATTCTAGAAACCTGTGGTAAAAGATCCACAGAATAGTATGAGCTTATGATATAAAATGCTGTAAGCATTCGTGACTTAATTTTGAAACTAGGAACGTGGGAATGAAACATATATGTTTTGTAGAAGCTTGGACAAATTTGGTAACATCTGCTGGATGGCTTAAAATATCACAACCATATTCCATACTACAAAGCATTGTTTATCGAACGAAAAATGTTGCAGCTTCTGTTTTTTTTTTTTTGAACATACAAACTCGTATGTGAGTTGTGCATATAGAGACAGATATTTGTTCAATAATTGAAGTAACTCTAATGGTAAATAAACTATCTATCGAAAACAGATCTTGAAGCGACATGATGGTCTTGCTGTACAACATTTTTGCAGAAAAGCCGAAAATGTATGTGCGGAAATGTATTTAAATTGTATTCAATTTAGTAATTATAAAGAAACATAAGATTGAACTTTCAAATGACACACGTCCAACAGAAAAAAAAACCTGCTTCGAAACACTAAAAACTGTCAACAACTTAATACACCGCCATTGCGACAGCAATTCTTCCTATTCTACTTGGCGGATATGCTACCATCCATGCAAACCAGACCCAGTAGCATGCATCCCGTCAACTCGCTTACGTTGTGTCATATACAGTGCGCAGACAAAATTAGAATCGGAACTGCCACAAGACAGGAAGCCGACAAAGAACGGTTTCATAGCCCGCGCAATAATTATATTTAAGCTGCGGAAATCTCTTGGCACCGTTTCAGCAGCCAGCGCTTGCAGTTCTACAATTATTATTCAATTTGCCTGTTTTCCTCCATTCATCCCGTATCTAGTAAAAACGAATGACTACACACACGCTGCTGGTTGGCTGGCTGACTGGCCGGAGAGACCCACGAGCGAGCGTCAACTAGTATAAAGCCGCTATTTACTATCTGGGTGCAGGGGTTCTCCAATGTGTTCTGAAGGGCCACCGCCCTTCATTGTAATGCAAAGCATATTAACTGATTAAATTATATCGTTCTTTGTTTCAACTCAAAAACCACCACACTTTTCAGCATCCACGGTGGTGCAGAGGGCCGAATTGAAAGATCTCCATCCTGAGTGATTGCCAACCATCGCCTTGACCTGTGGCTAGGTCATATTTCTGGCGACTTGCTTGATTTCGTTGTTGAGGCTGCGCCGCCATTAATCTCTTGCTGGGTTCCAATCTAACGCTTGCTTGCAGATTTCGTTTCCGCCCCTGCGTAGGCCAACCCCCCTCCCGTTTCGCACCCGAATTTCTGTCGCCATCGACTTTCGATGAAATCGACGATGGAGCTCCACGTTGGAGATCCAATTGTCAGGCTACCATGCACGAATTATATACCGCAGGCATCTATTGATGAGGACCTGCAGCCATTGAGTGTTATTCGCTAAGTTTCACTGGCGTACAGCAGTGCAGATTTCACGTTCGAATTAAAAAAAAATGTATTTGGTGCGTCAACCAATCTGTTTGTTTTCCATACATTTCTTGAACTCGCAAAAGCAGCCTTCACTTCTTGATCCGTGCACCTACACATGTGGATCTTGGTGGCGCCATTTGACTACCAGGATATTGGAAGCTCTCAACATTCCCCACTGCTTGCCCTGCTATCGTGAAACTGAAAGGGCCGACCGTGTTTACATCCAACGATTCGGTCTAGTTTTGACCTTGATGGTAAGACCTGCCGCCGAGGAGCGAATGGCAAGATCATCGTGCTTGCTCCGCGTATCAGAGCGCTGTTAGGCTAGGAGAGCAACGTTATCAGCCAATTGGAAGTCATTGAGGTGCTCCCCATGGTAATGGGCTGCTACAGCAACCCACGATTTGGTTCACGATCAATCGCACCTAGCAGGATCTCGTCGATTAGGATGAGGATGATAGGATATATCCTTGCCACACTCCAGCAACGACCCGCGTTGGAACGGACAAGACACAATTGTGCAGTATTCTGCACGTCAATTCCCTGTACAGTGCTTCAATGAGGCCGATGATTTTCTCAGAGACACTCTAGCGCCTGTTGATGGCGTTGCCGACACTTGAAATAGGTTAGTGCTCGAACCAGCGTTTCAGCTGGTCAGCTGGGTTGGTCAATAACTGTTCAGACGTGTCTTTCAAGGGCATCGTAGCATTCATCGTAGTCCCACTAAGACGACGCGAAAAATCGTAGAGAAGAAGGATATCGCCGGTGTTAGCGGCTTTCTCGCCTTCGTCGGCTAGGGAGTCCACCCACGCTCTTTTATCCCGTCTTCATGAGTGTTTCACTCCTTTCTCGAGGGCCGAATAGCGCTGCAGGCTACGGCTTTGGCTCCTCGTCTTTTCGCTCGCTCTATTGCAGCTTTGGTGTTCCTTCGCTTTTCTATATTCCTCCAGGTGTCATCTGTGATTCACTGCTTTCTTCGGGTGAGCAGCTCACCCAAGTTATTCTCGCTGGTGGCGATGAAGGCGATCATGATGGTGCTCCATTGATCTTCTACGCTTCCACCTTCCGGAATATTCGCAGCACGGTTCTCCAGCTCCTCGACGCAGGACCTCTTCACCGCAGCATCTTCCAGTCAGCGTGAGTTGAACCAGCGCCAAATTTTCTCCTCTTGTCGGTGGATATTTGCAATGCGCAGCCGTATCTTGCTGATTAGGAGGTGATGCCAGACGCAATTTCGGCACTTGAAGAAGGTACCATCTCCATTTTCGGCTGATGCAGATGTGATCGATTTGATTTTCCGTGACGCCATCACGGGAAACCCATGTGCACTGGTCGATGAGGAAAGAGCGATTCCCAAACTACCATGTCATTGTTGCCACCAGTGCTGAAAACTTCTTATCGTCATATCTAAATTCAACCAACTACAGCTCGTTTTAAAAGCTGAACCTGAGAATATGATATATGAAAAACCTGTGCGGCTAGAAAATTTGTACAAGAAAGTCACGAAAAAACGCTATTTTTCGAGTATTTAAGGTAAATGTCACGGACTACCTTTGAAAAATGCCAAATGATATTCACCGTGAATGCAGAATCGGTCTAGCCGCACAAGTTTTTCATATACCATATTTTCAGGTTCAACTTCTAAAATAAGCTGTAGGTGATTGAATTTAGATATGACGAAATTAATTTTTCAGCACTGGTTGCCACAAAACTCTGCAAACAGCTCTCCATTCTCACTCATTTCCATGGCGTCCCATGATGTGCCCATAGTCTGAATTATCGGAACCAACCTTTCGTTGAAGTCGCCCATAAGGATCATGATACCACCTTTCGGAATCTTGTCCACGACAGTATTCAGTTGTAAAAGTTCTCTTTGTCTTGCAATTTGGCAGCATCGATTGGCGCGTAACATTGGATGATGGTAAGGTTTCGAACCCGTGTTTTGAATCTGGCTACAATTATCCTCTCATTAATAGGTTCCCACTTCATGAGCGCTGCGTGGGTGTAAGCGCTCAGAAAATCAACGCAGCGGTGGCGAGGAGCGTGTCGTTGGCAAGAGTATAGTAGAATTTGAACCGAGGCCGATCTGTGTTCTCCAAAGTTCGGCCAACGGACTTTGCTCAGTCCTAGGATCTCTAGCTTTATACGGCATGTCTCATTAGCCAATTGTGCCAGTTAACCCTGCTGGGCTAGAATAGGACAGATCGGTGAAGTACTAGATTTGTAGTAATGAGCTGAATTTTAGTATGGTGAGAAGGCCAATTCTCCGTTTCTGCAGTGAAATGGTACAAAAAGCGTGGGTATTATGATTCCTTGCCTAATTTGATGCTGTTTGAGCAAAACTTTGGGCAACAGTGTTGTTGTTTTCTCCATTTCTTGCAACATAAACAACATAGTTATCCAAAGTTTTGCTCAAACAGCATCAAATTAGGCAAGGAATCACAATACCCACGCATTTTGTACCATTTCATTGCAGAAACACAGAACTGACCTTCTCACCATACTAAAATTCAGCTCATTACTACAAATCTAGTACTACACCGAATGTGCCCCATTAACACACTCCAATATCCAATTCTTGTCCGTTGTTTAGCGCTTAAAGTCGTTGCCGTTGCGGTGGGGCTGCTACCTTAGGTATAGCTTTCGGTGGAGGAGCATTTCATACTCAGCCGCTGGATGCCAAAGCAGACGCTGTTTTAGCTCCACCTCCTTGGTGAACAGACGTTCGGGACGTACCTCCTCAATCTAGCTGAAGTCAGAAGGACGACAGTGCCCAGGCTGCTCTGCCAGCTAAGCACACAACTCTTAGCTAGCGGTCTTTGTCATCGCTTGACCTGTGGAAGAATATGGTAGGAACTTGTAAACCCACTTGACCTAAAAACAACCTTTAATTTTGCCCTGAAGATGAGTGAATAAACGCTCGAAACGTCGGCTATAATTAAAACCGTTGTTTTATAAGCAACCCGATGACCGAAAACGCGCCTGTAATTGCTAATTAGGAACTTGTAAGGACCAGAGCTATGTTGGACGCTCTCCTTATCGACTCACCATTTTGCAGCCCATCCGTAATTATGCGAATGGTGTTCCATTCCCCACGTTTCGTGCCTTGCGTTCAGGTCTCTTACCAGAATGAACTGCCCCCACCGCCGAGTAAGCTTGCGAAGATCTTGTTACAGAGCCGCCGATGAGTGGCCGGTTAGGTTGGTTTGCTTGGGGCAGTTAGGCTTCGATGATGGGGACTGGGCCTACGGTGGTGCTTGCTACTACACCGATGGCTTACTTACCTTACCAATCAGACTAAGGGCGGGGTGGCCTCTGCTGTACATAGTAGCCGTCTCCATTCCACTCGGTCCATGGCAGTTTGCCTCCAGTTCCGCACTCTGCGTAGGGTCCGCAGATCGTCCTCTACTTGGTCGACCCACCTAGCACGCTGCGCTCCACGTCTTCTTGTACCGGTCGGATGACTCTCGAGAACCATTTTAGTCGGGTTGCTATCCGGCATCCTGATGACGCGACCCGCCCACCGTAGCCTCCCGATTTTCGCGGTATGGACGATGGTTGGTTCTCCCAGCAGCTGATGCAGCTCGTGGTTCATTCGCCTTCTCCAAGTCCCGTCCTCCATCTGCACTCCGCCGTAGATGGTACGCAACACCTTCCGTTCGAAAACTCCAAGGACGCGTTGGTCCTCGGTACGTAGGGTCCATGTTTCGTGCCCATAGAGGACGACCGGTCTAATCAGCGTTTTGTAGATAGCTAACTTCGTGTTACGGCGAACTTTATTTGATCGTAGAGTTTTGCGGAGTCCAAAGTAAGCACGATTTCCTGCCACAATCCGCCTCTGAATTTCTCTGCTGGTGTCGTTGTCGGCGGTCACCAGTAAGCCCAAGTACACGAATTCTTCAACCGCCTCGATTTCATCACCGTCGATATAAATTCGGGGTGGCGGGCGCGGTGATTCCTCCCTGGAGCCCTTTGCCATCATGTACTTTGTCTTCGACACATTAATGACTAATCCGATTCGCCTGGCTTCACTCTTTAGTCGGATGTACGTTTCCGCCATCATCGTCTCAAATTTACGAGCAATAATATCAATATCATCAGCGAAACCAAGCAGCTGAACTGACTTCGTGAAAATCGTACCACTCGTGTTAATTCCCGCTCTACTTATTACACCCTCTAACGCAATGTTGAACAGCAAGCACGAAAGACCATCACCTTGCCGTAACCCTCTGCGAGATTCGAAGGGACTCGAGAGTGTCTCTGATACTCGAACTACGCACATCACTCGATCCATCGTCGCCTTGATCAATCGTATCAGTTTATCCGGGAATCCGTATTCGTGCATAATCTGCCATAGCTGTTCTCGATCGATTGTATCATACGCCGATTTGAAATCGATGAACAATTCGCGGCATTTCTGCAACACCTGCCGGATGGCGAACATCTGATCCGTTGTAGCGCGTTCACCCATGAATCCAGCCTGATATTGCCCCATAAACTCTCTTGCAATCGGTGATAGACGGCGGCATAAAATTTGGGAGAGTACCTTGTAGGCAGCGCTCAGGGTGATCGCGCGGTAGTTCCCGCAATCCAACTTGTCGCCCTTTTTGTAGATGGGACACATGATACCTTCCATCCATTCCTCCGGTAATACTTCCTCCTCCCAAATCTTGGTAATGACCCAGTGTAGTGCTCTCACCAGTGCTTCTCCACCGTATTTTAGAAGCTCGCTTGGTAGTTGATCTGCCCCAGCGGCTTTGTTGTTTTTCAACCGGCCAACATTCTCCTCAATCTCTTGGAGGTCAGGGGCCGGAAGTCTTTCGTCCTGTGCACATATTCCTAAATCTGTTACCACGCCACCTTCGGTACTTGCAACGTCGTCATTGAGGTGCTCATCGTAATGCTGCCGCCACCTCTCGACTACCTCACGCTCGCTTGTGAGGATATTCCCGTGATTATCTCGGCACATGTCGGCTTGTGGCACGAAGCCTCTGCGCGAGCGGTTCAGCTTCTCGTAGAACTTTCGTATCCCAAGTAACAATTCCATCGCTGATTGGTTTTGTTTGATTTTTATGAATGTTTTATTACAGCAATAATTAAAATTCACAATTTTATGACTGCTTTTATGAAAACCATTAATAACATGTTTTATAGTATACTTGAAGATATCCATAAGGATAGATTTTAAGAGTAAACAAAACTTTCCGATATGTAAACCTTCTGGCAATCATTATTACCGCAATAAAACTGTTGAAACTCTCAACAGATGGCGGTCCGTTCGATTAGTAACGACATCTGTTGGTGGAAAAGCAGAAACTACGACACTGCTAGGTTTATTGCGGTCTTCATAAAAGTAAACTTGCTTTCGTTTTATTTTCGCTGATTATGGTCGTCGCCATATTGAAGAATTAGCTTACGTGAATGAAAAACAGTTAATTTTGCTTAAATTAGCAACGAATTGGTAGTTTGCAACCATTTTCCTAACATGCTCACATAAATAGACTCTCTCCGTTGAGTTTTCTTGTGATTCGGGATAGTTTTACTAAATTCACAAATTGATTTATTTCATTCCAAGATGATAATATTCACTATTTTCGAAGCGCATTAATTTTATGATTCTGCAGCCCCAATATTCACGGTAAATTCGAATGCGCATAAGCCTACCAGCACAATAACTACTAAAATCTTACTTTGAAATAATCGCTTTCTACTTACGAATGATGTATCCTCCTGAACTTTACGTGCCATCGAAGAAGCTTCTTTTCATCTTGAGCTGTCATAGTTTTTGTTAAAAAAAAACAACAACAATCGAGAATGGGAAATATTTCAACTGGGTTTTAAAACGGGTTTATTGCTACTCTTAATGCGATTTGCAAAACCTCTCCGAGAGCGGTCCACTTAGCCGGAAGATACTCTTAAAGAGGTTATCAAGAGGTTTTGATGTATGATTCAGTTTTATTGCAAGTTTTATAAAATTAGTCATGAAGATCTCTTGTAGAGCCGAACAAAACTTAAAATGTTACTTGGGATGTCCTCAGCACGGTACAGCTCTTCCATCGCTTCGCGACCTCGTTCCTCCTGCTGGCGCTTCTTCATCCGGGAGACTGAGTTCTGCCTGTTCCGCGCCTGTCTGAAACGTGCCTCACTCGCTCTCGTATGGTGTTGCAGCATTCTCACCTATACTGCATTCTTCTCGTTTTTCAACTGTTCACATTCGCCGTCGTACCAGTCGTTTCTGTGATTCGGAGACGCGAAGCCTAGTGCTGTAGCCGAGGTACTACCTATGGCGGATCGGATGTCCCTCCAGCCATCTTCAAGTGTAGCTGCGCCAAGCTGCTTTTCCGTTGGTAGGGCCACTGCTAACTGCTGCGCGTAGTCTTGAGCCACTTCTACGTTACGCAGCTGCTCGATGTTGAGTCGCGGCGTTCGACTTCGACGCGTGATGATAACTGTCGAAAGTTTTGAGCGCATGCATACAGCTACTAAGTAGTGATCCGAATCTATATTCGCACTGCGGTATGTGCGGACATTGGTTATATCCGTGAAGAATTTACCGTCGATTAGAACGTGGTCGATTTGGTTTTGTGTTTGATGGTCGAGTGATCTCCAGGTGGCTTTGTGGATATCTTTGCGGGGGAAGAAGGTGCTTCGGACTACCATACCACGGGAGGCTGCAAAGTTTACGCATCGCTGGCCGTTATCATTCGATACGGCGTGCAGGCTGTTTCGCTCGATTACCGGTCTGTACATTTTCTCCCTTCCGCGCAGGTGGGTTCATGTCGCCGACAACGATTTTCTCGTCACGCGGCGAGCAACCATCGTATGTTTGCTCTAACTGCGCGTAGAACGCTTCTTTCTCGTCATCAGGTCTCCCTTCGTGTGGGCAGTGGACGATGATGATGCTGTAGTTGAAGAAACGGCCCTTAACTCTTAACATGCACATCATTGCGTTGATCGGCTGCCACGCGATCACACGTTGTCGCATCTTGCCCAACACTATAAATCCTATTCCCAGTTCATTGGTGGTGCCACAGCTTTGGTAGAAGGTAGCCGCTCGATGCCCACTTTTCCACACTTTCTGTCCAGTTCAACAAAGTTCCTGCAACGCCACGATGTCGAAGTTGCGGGGATGTAGCTCGTCGTAAATTACCCTGTCACATCCTGTGAAACAAAGTGACTTGTAATTCCATGTTCCAAGTTTCCAATCGTAGTCCTGATTTCGTCGCGTGGGTCTTTGCCGATTGTATCGAGTCGTAATTTCTCCTATGTTATTCGCAATGGGGATTTTTACGGGTGGCTTATTGTGCCTACGCCAACACTCCTGTCTCACCGGAGGGCCATCGTGCCAGTTCTGTTTAACGTCCCAACCAACACTGGGACGACCACGCTGATGGGGCTACCACCTTGGATCTAGGTGGGCGTGGTGCAGCGTTTCTTATTCAGCCGCTGGATGCCAGAACAGACGCTGTTTGAGCCGCACCTCCTTGGTGAACAGACACTCGGATCGTACCTCCTCAATCTAGCTGAAGTCAGAAGGACAACAGTGCCCAGGCTGCACTACCAGCTAAGCACACAACTCTTAGCTGGCGGTCTTTGTCATCGTTTGACCCGTGGAAGCATGAGCTAGGAACTTGTGAGGACCAGAGCTATATTGGACGCTCTCCTTATCGACTCACCGTTTTGCAGCCCCTACACCGATGGCCTCAATGAGTTTAATGGTAACTCCGCTTCCGTTGGATATTCACTAGTCTGGCCTCACGAGACGGAATCCTGGGACGAAGACGTTCACCTCGGGCTTAAGGCGAGTCTCCGTAATAAAAACGATGTCGATCCCTTCCTTAAGATAGTTGACCAACTCCCGGTTTGTGTTCCGGATGGAACAAGCATTCCAATGACTTATTTTGATGATTTATTCGGGTCTCAAAATTGTGGAGGAAGTTCATCATCACCGTATATGGTGGGTTCTAGTTGTTTCTGCCGAGGCAGCTTGGAATGCAGCTCTCGCGTGTACTCCACCATCTGTTCTGGCGCGAACAGAGGACCATTGGCGTGTCTAGTTTTTTTTCTCACTCTTCCTTCTTGATGAATACGAGAAAAAAGGATGAAAAGGGGTGCCAGTGCCCTCTCTTCCATCCTTATTTTTCTCGAGTTTGTTTAGGAGAGTGAATAGAAAAGGGAAAAAAAAACTAGTTACGCTAATGTAGAAGACCGTCGTCAAGTGGTGCAACAGAGTTGTTTAGTCCTGTGTTTCTCCATGCGGTTGGAGGAGTATTTCGTCCTGGATTTCCCTAGGCCTCCCTTCGATTTGGCTGACACCATCATCAAATAAACCATTTCTCTTCTGCGGACGAGTACGAACATCGGACAACAGCGTAACCAGTCGGACATTGTCCCGAAGATGGGCAACATCACGCCCATGATAAATCGTTGCCCTCAACCAGTGGACTACCCAGAAGTGATTGACCATAAATTATCAGGAGGATGACCTTTCTTTAATTTTAGTATTATCAACTGCTTTCCGATGTTTTAATTAAAACATAAACACAAATATTAAAATAGTGCAAGAATGAGTTCATTGAGAAACACTCATCTACCCATTGAAAAATTGATATCCATCGCAACCAGCAAAGAATACCTCAATGCGTCGTCCCACTCTGGCTCTCTCCACATGGCAGGTCGGGTCGGAACCTGCCGCCCCTACTTTGCTGCCTCGTAGACTATCAAATAATTATGATTGACGTTCCGCCTCCTCCGGCTGACGGATCTTGATCTTCGTATGGACTGTCGCCAATGGAGGCGATGACCAACTTTGCGCATAGATAATTACGGTCAACGGGTTGGTGGGACGCTGCGAGAGCCCAACAAGAGCGCAACGGGTCTCGATTTCCGAGCCTCTTCACATCTGTAAGCATAATGTAGTCCCCATCAGCGCAAAAGTACAGGTATCACTCACAAAAAATAAATCAAGCATGAACTTTCTACGCAATACAACAAATACGATTCAGTCGTCATCGTAGACCCAAAAAAATCTACTTCCTCCTCAGTCGTGTTTTTGCTGCTCATTCAAACCAAAGTTTATTGCACCCATATGTCCCAAAAATAAAAGCGAGTATTAGAAAATATCACACGATTTCATCGAAGAAGTTTCGCACAGTCTGGTCGTCAGCCGTGTTCAAACGGGTGGCAGGGGAAATTTAGAGAGAGAAGAAAAAAAAACCGTGGAAATAAAATAAATAGAAAACCTACGTCTGCGAGCTGTTGTCGCCTCCGCTGCCATTGCTAGTCATTGGCGGCGGCGGCGGCGTGGTGATTTGGCAGTAGAAGCCCAGAATGTTTACCCAGACGATCTCGCACATTGCGTATCGTTGTTGGTTTGGCGGTTGAAATCATATGAATGACCTATATTTATAATTTGTCCAAATTTTGTGTTCGAAATTTCTTTTTGAATTTATTTTGTTAAGCCTTATTCATTAAAAATATTTTGCATTTCATATAAGAGAACACATATAATTAAAAAAATGTACCTGGTTACATAAACTGCAGGAGTAGTAATGCGTGAATATTTTGTTATGAATAATGATAAATAAATAAATCGAACATGCCCGAGCAGAAGGGAATAGCAACAGCATAATAAAATGTGTTATTTTGGAAAAATAACTCAGTAGCGGAAAGAGTTATTTTCATGTTATTTACATATCATATCCTGTTATAAACTTGTCTGTCATAAGCGGCAAAATAACAAATATTATAACAAAAAAATGTTCCTGGAAACCCTGTTTAATAACATGTTTTGTTAGTTTCAATAACAACTTAATAACAGCGAATTTTGAAAATATTTCAATAACAAATTTTGATATGAATACGTTATTGATAACAATCTGAAAACAAAATTTGCTTTTTTTTCTGTTGCAGATAGGAACTCCTCCAAAGTCCCATATGCATTCAAAGGGATACGCAACAATAAGATCTCTTGTTAAATGTTTCATTCATAGTTGGGACGCTATTGTTGTCGCAAGCGATTTCTTATCGAAAGCAGAGAGAAACAATAGTTCTCGTTTATTTTCCAAACAACTTACGATGAAAAACTACCGTCGTTTTGAAACCCTTTATTAGGTGGTTCATTGTTTATAAGATTGATTTACATAATTACCTCATTGATTGACACATTTAACCTAGTTAATCTAAGTGGGCTCGATGCAGTGAAATCAATAAAAATAAAATGTCTAAAAATAACACTAGTTTACAGCATTTTTGAACTCGGTAAGCTGATGATCATTTTTGGTGTAGAAGCATGCCCTGAGTTCGAAAACGTGAAGGAAAAAAATTACAGTAGAGCGGAAATTTTTTCGACTTTCCATACAAGGTTGATGATTTGAAATCGATTTTTGTTCTATTTTTAAGCAACGTCGCTCACTTCACACATCTCTTTCACCGTAATCAGTGCTCCGATTGACCTGAACTTTTTACTGTAACTCGCCTACATATGATATGTCAAATTACCCGACTAGATGGACATAACAAAATTATAACAAGCTGTGTTATTTTGTTACAATAAATTTTTATAACAAGAAGTGTTATAAAACATGTACCGTTAGTAGTTAAAATAACAAAAATTCTAACAAAGTTCCCATATGAAAAGAACAAAAATGTAATAACTTTTGTTATGATCATAACAAAAATATTACAAAACCTGTTCCATGAAATATGGTAGAATTTAACAAAATTATAACAAATTGTGTTATAATTCCTTGGCAACCTTTTAGGGTAAAAACTAATTTTTATACTCATTTTTTGGGTAAATTTTTTAAGTGTGTTATTCTATTTTTAGAAAAAGTAGGTAAAATAAAAAAAAGTTTCCAGTACGTTATAAAATTTTCTGAGCCGAACGGGATTTGAACCAAGACACCCACCATCGGTAGCAATCTGACGCCTCTGCCAATGAGGCCATCACAACACTTGAAGAGGGCGGTGATAGAAGCTTTACTGGTTCTACGTATTGCCAGTTTCCTCATTCAAGTCCTTGTTTGTCAGACGCACACGAGCGGGGTAGTATGACGTCACATTGAGCTCGTTGACGTATAATAGCCTTGATTTATGGTTAGTGATTTTGTTTTAATCTATCACAATTATATCATAAGCAGATATGATAACAGCTGTAGATATAATTTAGTTATATTCCACTTTTTTAATTTTATGCAATGAAATGGAATCTATCACATAAGGGGTCATCCATTAAGTTTATCGTCACGTTTGGAGGAGGCAGGGAGGGTTGAAAGTTTCCAATTTTAACGTGACGTACTTAATAGGTGTTCCCTAAAGTTGAAGCAAAATAGTAGAATAAACAAATTCCATGTTATAATTATTTAGTTCCAGTTTTGGTAACTTGGTTTACTTTTTGGCAAGATTAGAACAGCAGTACTGTTTTGGTATTTATTGTAGTCGATCTCAAACGATCGCGTGTAGAGATACGTCATTTGTGTAAAATTCAACTCAAAAGTATTGCAAGTCCGGTTAATTTCAGAAACGCTATTACAGTAGACGTTCGGTCAACGCAAGCGGTTTAACTGCAATGCTTTTTAAATGCAAGTCTGGTAAGTGCAACAAATTTGCAGTTATCGCACCGCTAAATGTCAAAATGGTGCGCCATGTTAGCCAAAATGAACAGACGTTGACTTAACGTCAGGCGATGGTTTGTTTATACTGTCAAGCGTTCCAGTTATCGGATTTTTGTTCGCTAAGTTAAACGTTAACATGTTGCAGTTATCGGACGTCTACTGTATCTTCGACATCCTACCAAAATTTAAAAACGGTCTGATAAAAAGTTCCAAACTTTTTTTAATGTTGTTTACCCGACTATCTATCGCGTAAGAAAACAAAACTAAGGTTAACAGAGAAGAAAGAAAAGCTTAATGGTCTGATGAAGGGGAAGTTTGTCAATGTTTACTTGTTGTGTTTCACACCAGACAAGACATTACAATTGTGCCACAAAACTAACATCATCTAGAAAATACTGTGCTGTTGCGTCAACAGGTTCTTCGCCACAGCTTCCAGCAGAAAGAATGTTCTTTAAAACGCTACAAAGCGCTGCAACAGTATCACAACGTACCAAACGTACTCTATGAAAGCAGCTGTTTTGTTGGTGAGGATTCTTATTCGATTGGCACATTACCGGGAATTATTCCGGTTTTGGATTAGAGTGCAATAAAAGAATTCCAAAAAAATAGAAAAAAGATAGCTGTGAAGTATTTGATTTCCACCTACATATATTCCAGCTTACAGTTAGTATTGATAATAATGTTTACATCCGACAAGCCATGGTGATATCCCACCAATTTTCTTTTATTACGCCTTCCAGCTGTAATGACATCGCAAAGCACTGCTGGTTTGGGAAGAATTTGGAAGATTATAATTAAATGTTAACAAGTTGCTCTGTTAGATTTTTTTTTAACAAATATGACGCCGTTCCCAAATTACGCGTCGCTCAAGGGAGAGGGGAAAGTACAACCAAGCGTTACGGTCCATACAAAAATTTTAGGAGTTTCATACAAAAAAGCGTTCTTCCATGACGCTTTACGGGGGTTTTAACATGACGATTTAAGCGTTTTGTTCTAAATGGATGCTATAAGTTTTGTTTTATGGCTTTCGGTTCGAGTGATCAATATTACAAAAATTATCATACTATTTCGCGTCAATACAAAAAACCCAACAAATTTTGAAATTATTTTGTTACAATAAATGTAGCAAATATTACAATAAATGTGTTACGAAATTGTGTTATAGGCAATTATTTTAATATGCATAATGTAACAAATGCTGTTATATATCTGTTTGAATAAATAATACAGGTTTTGTTATAGTTTTATTATTAAAATAATAACAAATTTTGTTTCAATTTTGTTATGGTTATTCACATATACAAATCCTTACAACAAAATTATATCAAATTGTGTTATTTCTAACAACGGTTGAAATAATTTTGTTATAATCTTGTTAGGAGCTTCTGGTCGGGTAACGTTGAGAAAGAATTTTTAGATTGTTTTTTTGTTATTGAAAAAATACATGTCTTCATATATTTTTGGAAATTTTGCTAAAATTTAAGGAGATCGTCCATAAAACTCGCTAATATCTTGAATTTCATCAATATGACGCAAAACCTTCATTCAGATGATCGAATGCTATTGTATTCAACGTTTAATTTATGGAAAAAGATTTGAAATTGATTGAACAAAACGCAAGATATTTGAATTTTAGTACATTCCAAATTTTTAAAAATTGTAAAACTCGATATTGAGCTAAAACTCAAAAACTGCTCTACTTAAAATTTTTTGAAGCGCGGTTTCGAAATCAGCACTAAATTTTATTTCAAAAATTTTTGTCGTTGACAGAAGTTCACGACTTTCGTTTTATTTTGTAAACTAGTGTAATCAATGGAGTTCTTGATGACTTATTTTTTTACATTTTTGTCGAAAATGTGTTGTTTGTCGTTGAATTCCACCAGTTGATCCAAAATGTTTCATAAAATGGCTAACATTCTATTACACTCTCTATTTTCGTATTCATACCTAACTGAAACTGGGACCAAAAACAGGTATACTTTTCAAAGTGCTTACAAAACAAAAGGCTGATAAGTTGGCACTGTAACGTAATGTCAGTAAGAAGAGGAACTGATGACAAAATAATATTTTCTCTTACAGTTCCTCACGGAATGCTGTGAACAACGAAAATCTCGAATGCTGTAGTTTTGATTGCTAAGCTAGTCTCAATGACACAATAATAACTGAACTTGTGCTACAACAAAACATGTTATTGAAATGTAATTTAAAGAAAATATATCAAGAGCACGATCATAACAAAATAAGATTGCCCAACAGAACATGTAATGGAATGGTGATGGCTTAATAAGTTAATAATAACAAACCGAGATATAAAAACAGGTTTTGTGATTCCGTTGTTATTATTTTGATATTTTCCTCTGCTCGGGTGTGGTTATAAATAGTATTGAAGGCGGCAATGACGCCTATAACAATGGTTCCACCAAATTGTAATGCAATCAGAGATCTTCTTGGTAAAATACATTGGGTCCAGAATCGGTCCACTATCACCATATTAATTAATCCACAAAATCTGTTATTTACGATCTTACCTAACCTTACCGATCAGGCTAAGGGCGGGGTGGCCTCTGCTGTACATAGTAGCCGCCTCCATTCCATTCGGTCCATGGCTGTTTGTCTCCAGTTCCGCACTCTGCGAAGGGTCCGCAGATCGTCCTCCTCTTGGTCGACCCCCCTAGCTCGCTGCGCTCCACGTCTTCTTGTACCGGTCGGATGACTCTCGAGAACCATTTTAGTCGGGTTGCTATCCGACTTCCTGATGACGTGACCCGCACACCGTAGCATCCCGATTTTCGCGGTGTGGACGATGGTTGGTTATCTCAGCAGTTAACTTCGTGTGACGGCGAACTTTATTTGATCGTAGTGTTCTCTGCTGGTGTTGTTGTCGGCGGACCAGTAAGCCCAAGTACACGAATTCTTCAACCGCCTCGATTTCATTATCGTTGATAGAAATTCGGGGTGGCGGGTACGGTGATTCCTCCCTAGAGCCCTTTGCCATCATGTACTTTGTCTTCGTCACATTAATGACTAATCCGATTCGCCTGGCTTCACTCTTTATTCGGATGTACGTTTACGATTACGTAAATAGCTTTAATTTCAATATCAGCAAAACCAAGCAGCTGAACGGACTTCGTGAAAATCGTTCCACTCGAGTCCCATGTCACAAAGGAGTGTCGACAGCGCAGGTTAATAGTTGGTCAAGAATAATTTTCAAGTTATTCTAACCCAAAGGTAAAATTACTTGAAAATGACTCATGTCCAATCAACAACCTGCGCTGTCGTGTAACCGTAGGTTCCAAGTTTTTAGACTTTCGGCTCCTCCTCAAATATTCTTCGCCTTTGAACCCCACCTGCCAGTGGGCACCTAATGCCTTGTCCAAATATAAAAACAAAATAAAATCCCAAAACTGACAGCCTCACTGGTGGCGTAATCCTAGCTGTCAAAACTGAGCCAAGTTGTTATTATAATAACACACGTTACTGGCCCGTGTCGTTTATTTGCAGCGGTTTGAGCTACCAGTCTATAAAAAAATAGTCTCTATAGAAATTGTCGGCCTAATTAGATCCCTGCGAGGAAGGGTTGCCAACTATTGCAAACCGAGTTGTCAAACTTCGTAAAAGTTATCAAACTTCGGATATTCTCTGCGATTTAGCCTTAAACGTTAATCATCAAGGAATTATCAATTTCATTCCGTCCGTGACTATCCCCGATAGTTGAAGTGCGCGTCGGGTAGTTAAAAGTAAAGTGTTTGTTTTAAAAGTATAAGGTGTATATAGTTAATATGTGGTTTTTTCTTTATAGATCTTAAAGCTAGTTAAAACTTAAAACTAGTTAAAACTTAGAAGGCTAATAGTACGGTTTTGTGAATTAGTACGATTTGTAGTACGGTGAGTAAGAAAATGTGGTTTAAAAGAAGAAAGGTGAATAATGCGCTTTTGTTAAACAGGTTACTTCAATAGAACCATTCAACTAGAGGTTAATTCGCCCTTAACAAAAGGAATTCTCAAGAAAAGGTAGGACTGTGAAAGAATTTGTGAAGTGGTGCAGGAAGAGAGACGGTGACATTTAGGTGTACTAATCCCGGAAATAGGTCAACTTCTGGGCCTTTTCTTTTCTACCTTCGGTGTAAAACCCGGAGGGCTCTATTTCGTGTTCTCGCAGGACCGTCCACGTACATCAGGTCGCTTTACGTTGGTTCGTCGGTCACGACCCACGCTAAGCCGTCGCCATCTTGAAAGCCACGGACAAAAGGAATCCAACAATAGCCTATTCACTGTGACGCCGGGTGGAACAATAGACCGTCCCCGACTACGCCATTTTGGGGATTGGTTGCCCACCTACCCTACTGGAGTCAAGAAGCTCGCCGTAGTGTCCCATCGCACCCCGGCGGTCACCACGAATTGCCGATTGCCCTGCCAACCCCGAAGAAAGTTGCCCGCTGTCGACCGAGTAAAGGTCATACGGTTGAAGGACCGTTAGAAGCCCCCACAATACCGGCCGAGGGCCCTCCGATGCATGCATGCCACCGTGAACCACCAAGCTAGCCACCGATCCGCACCACCGCTGTCCACGCCACCACCGTCTGCACCACCGCTGTCCACGCCACCACCGTCTGCACCACCGCCGTCCACCGTTCCGATGTAAAAGCGCAAGTACACCTTATTACTAATGTCACCTTTCTCTCATTAGGGTTCCAATATGGACCAAATAAATGTAGATGTAAGATTGTAAAATTGGTGGTTGATTTCTACTAGAAAACCCCGCATTTAACATATATACGCCCTTTTTGAATATTGATCGTTTCCCGTGCCCAAAAAGGGGGCTTTCATACCTCGATCTGGGTAGTCCGCTGGTTGAAACACGATTTTACCTTGTTTTGGTTAACTTTAATCGCATAACGTTGTTGGTTTCCTCCCCCTCATATGGATTTGACAGCTGACCACTAAAATCCTGCTCCTGCTAAAGGTGAGTGACTAGTCGTGCTTATGTAACGGTGCTATTAGAAATAAGCGACCCCGTGCTCGAATACTTCCCACCCACTATTTTCCCACTGAGCAGCCGAGGGGCTACAGTCGACACTCTTTTGTGACCTGTGTGCGGCTTGGGGTTTATCCCCGCTCTTCTTATTACACCCTCTAAAGCAATGTTCAAGCCCTTGATCAATCGTTGCCTTGATCAACCGTATCAGTTTATCCAGGAATCCGTACTCGTGCATAATCTGCCATATTTGGTCTCGATCGATTGTATCATACGCCGATTTAAAATCAATGAACAAGTGATGTGCGGGCACGTTGTATTCGCGGCATTTCTGCAACACCTGGCGGATGGCGACCATCTGGTCCGTTGTAGCGCGTTCACACATGAATCCAGCCTGATACATATTGCCCCACGAACTCTATTTCAATCGGTGATAGACGGCGGCATAAAATTTGAGAGAGATTCTTGAAGGCAGCGCTTAGTAGTGTCATCGCGCGGTAGTTCCCGCAATCCAACTTGTCGCCCTTTTTGTAGATGGGACACACGATACCTTCCATCCATTCCTCCGGTAATACTTCCTCCTCCCAAATCTTGGTAATGACACAGTGTAGTGCTCTAACCAGTGCTTCTCCACCGTATTTTAGAAGCTCGCTTGGTAGTTGATCTGCTCCAGCGGCTTTGTTGTTTTTCAACCGGCCAACCTCCTCCTCAATCTCTTGGAGGTCAGAAGCCGGAAGTCTTTCGTCCTGTGCACATACTCCTAAATCTGTTACCACGCCACCTCGATACTTGCAACGTCGCCATTGAGGTGCTCATCGTAATGCTGCCGCCATCTCTCGACCACCTCACGCTAGCTCGTGAGAATATTCCCGTGATTATTCGGCAATGTAGGCTTGTGGCACGTAGCCTCTGCGCGAGCGGGTTAGTTTCTCGTAAAACTTTCGTGTGTCCTTAGCGCGTTACAACTCTCCTATCGCTTAGCAATCTCGTTGTTCCTACTGGCGCTTCTTCATCCGGAAGACTGAGTTCTGCCTGTTCCGCGCCTGTCTTTAACGTGTCTTAGAGCAACCTTAACGGCGGCTACCATTTTGACTTAACCACCCTTTTCCATACCGGTAGCAATCAAATTAGTCACCCTGATTCGTATCGGGAGGGCTGTCATATTCCCATAGCCTTTTTAGCAGCGCAACTGTCCCGCTACTATATTTGGTCACCCAGGGGCCGGATCACAACGTCCGAGGCCAAACAGTCCCGGACATTAAGTCGCGTTTTTTTGCGAAATAGCGTCCAAAAGTTTGAATGCGCCATAATAACCTATGTGCCTTCTTTCCTTGGACTTCGTGGCGTATGTGCAAGTTCGGATGTTATGCCCCGAAAAAATGTGCCATAAAGTCCTGGGACTTTATGGCCTCGGACGTTATGATACTGCGCCGGTCACCCACCCTTAGCACTACTATTTTGCGAGCGCATTCAGCAGCGACCGGTAAAGTTTGCTGCAATGATGGAGGGCTGCAAAAATGGGGTATAGAAGCGCACCGTTAAAGGTGCTCTTATTCGTCCTCGCACGCTGTTGCAACATTCTAGCCTATGCTGCATTCTTCACGATTTTCAACTGTTCACATTCGCCGTCGTACCAGTCGTTTCTGTGATTCGAAGTTGCGAAGCCTAGTACTGCAGCCGAGCTTCTACCTATGGCAGATCGGATGTCCCTCCAGCCATCTTCAAGTGTAGCTGCCAAGTTGCTCTTCCGTTGGTAGGGCCACTGCTTAACTGCTGCGCGTAGTCTTGAGCCACTTCTACATTTCGCAGTCGTTCGATGCTGAGACGCGGCGTTTAACTTCGACATGTGGTAATAACCGTCGAAGATTTTCAGCTCATGCATACAGCGACTAGGAAGTTATCCGAAAAAAAAAATGTTGGAAGTTGAAAAAACGGCTCTAAACTCTCAACATGCATATCCTGGCGTTGATCGGATGCCACCCGATCGCACATTATCGCATCCTGCCCAACACTATAAATCCTGTTCCCAGTTCATTGGTGGTGACACAGCTTTGGTAGAAGACAGCCGCTCGATGCCTGCTTTTCCACACTTTCTGTCCAGTTCAACAAAGTTCCTGCAACGCCATGATGTCGAAGTTGCGGGGATGTAGTTCGTCGTAGATTATCCTGTCACATCCTGCGAAACCAAGTGACGTGCAATTCCATGTTCCAAGTTTACAATCGTAGTCCTTATTTCGTCGCGTGAGTCTTTGCCGAGTCGAGTCGTATTTTCTCCTATGATGGGCTTCGTGGCCGTGCGGTTCGGGGCGTCAGTCGTCTGGCCGTTCCGTAAGCAACGGAGTGTGTGTGTGGGTTCGATTCCCGCTCTAGTCGGTGTAAACTTTTCGTCAAGCGAAAAATTCTTCATTGGGGGCTTCGTATATTGTCCGTTGCCTAGTGTTAGTGATCGTTCAGTCTGTGCAACCTCTGGTTGAAGACTGTGTAGTGTCTTTTTTTTTAATTCGCAATGGGGATTTTTAGGGTGGCTTATTGGGCCTGTCTCGCCGGAGGGTCATCGTGCCAGTTCTGTTTAACGACCCAACCAACACTGGGACAACCAAGCTGATGGGGTTATCACCTTGGATCTAGCTGGACGTGATGCAGCATTTCATACTCAGCCGCTGGATGCCAGAAACGCTGTTTGAGCCGCACCTCCTTGGTGAACAGTCACTCTGGTAGTACTTCCTTAATTTAGCTGAAGTCAGAAGGACACAACTCTTAGCTGGCGGTCTTTGTCATCGCTTGAACTGTGGAAGCATGAGATAGGAACTTGTGAGGACCAGAGCTATGTTAACGCTCTCCTTATCTACTCACCGTCTTACAGCCCTGTTTATCGGTGATATCGTCCAGGTTTTTACACAACAGAATCGCCTCCACCATCAGGGCTCTCACCTGTACTTTTTCGCCTTTCAGTAATATCTTATAGAAAGTGCCCTTCTCGACTGCCTCCTTCTTCAGCACCAGCATAATCGCTCCGGTCCTGGTGCGTCGGAATCTTTTTACATCCGCGCCCAGTGGTAAAAGACGATTTTTGCTCCGCATGGCCCTCAGTACCTCGGCGTACGTATCCGCCTCTGTTTTGAAGACCAGTCCATCGCCCGTTGCTCGCACTGGCCGTCCCCTTCCTCCTCTTCGAAGTTCCGCCTACCTCAGTTGGACGCTTCATTCACCCGAGGGCCGCGCCTTTACGGCAAGTTTCGGCCATGCAGCTTGAGCCATGGGGCAGCTTTTCCTCTCCCCTACGGCTTCGGTGAGCTGTACGTACATCATCGCCGTGATATTAGCAAGAGGAAGTTGTCCTTTTGGATGGACCACTCCTCTGCTCGAAACAACGGTGCTCTGCTCTTTTTTTTTTTTTTTTTTTTTTTTTTATAGAATGAGGAAACCTGTTGGTTAGCAACACCGTAGGAAAACCACATTCTGCACTACCTGACCTTGCTCCGCGGCACGCCCGTTAGGGATTACTTCGTAGAGGAGGGGGGGGACTGTGCTTTCGCACTCACGCTCATCTGTCAGCCATCACACTCGGCATATCTCTAGGGGGCCAACTCGACTAACTGTTGGTCGGCCCGCCATTTCCTTTGGAGGTGGAGCACGATTGTGGATACCGTGTTCGACACGACATTCCACTCGTCCACCCCCGTACACATCCTCTCAATAATGTTATCGGGAGTAGTATCCCTGCCGCATACCTCTAACATGCTCGACCTCTGCTCCGCAAAACGCGGGCACTCGAAGAGTACATGTTCCGCCGTCTCCGCCCTGTTTGCACACTCCGGGCATGAGGGTGAGTTTGCATGCCCGAACCTGTGCAGGTACCACTTAAAGCACCCATGGCCCGACAGAAATTGTGTCAGGTGAAAGTTCACTTCGCCATGGGGTCTACACGTCCACCGGGACACGCTCGGTATGAGCCTGTGTGTCCACCTACCCTTTGTTGAAGAGTCCCAGACTCTTTGCCATTTCACCATAGACGAAGTTCTGGCGTTTTGTCGCGCACCTCTCGTACCTCTTTCATCGTAGCACTCAACATCCTCGGCCAACACCAGTGCTATCGGCATCATGCCCGCTAGCACGCATACCGCGTCTTTCGAGACAGTCCGGTATGCACTGGCCACCCTGAGGCACATCAGCCTATGTACACTCTCTAGTCGGTCAACATTCCTCTGCAGCTTGAGCGCGTTCGACCATGCGGCGGCGCCATACCGTAGTATGGACACCGCGACTGACGCGAGCAGCTTCCGCTTACTCGAGACAACTGCCGAACTGTTTGACATCATCCTAGACAATGCCATAACCGCTACACTCGCCCTCTTACAAGCATACTCGACATGACTACTGAAGCTCAACTTGTCGTCGACCATGACTCCAAGGAGCTTCAGTGAGCGACAGGACTCGATCGAGCACCCGCCCGTGGTGACCACTGCCTGCTGTGCAGACTGGCGGTTGTTCACCACCACCACCTCTGTCTTGTGGTGTGCGAGTGTCAGTTGCCTCGACCTCATCCAGCCCTCCACTATGTCAATCGCATGCGCTGCCGTCAATTCCACCTCTTCGAGCGACTCACCGTATACCACCAGGGTAATGTCGTCGGCGAAGCCAACCAACTTTACTCCCGGTGGTAGTGCTAGCCTCAGTACTCCATCATATGCCGCGTTCCACAGTACCGGACCCAAGATGGATCCTTGCGGTACACCTGCAGTGACATTGTACTGTTTTTGGCCTTCCTCGGTGTCGTAAATCAGCACCCTGTTCTGGAAGTAACTACCCAGAATACGCCTTAGGCCAGCCGGGACACCTAAGCGAGATATGGCGCTCTCTATGGCGGCCCAGCTTACACTATTGAAGGCGTTTCTAACGTCAAGCGTTACGATCGCGCAGTACCGTATGCCTCTCCTCTTTTTCTGCAGCGCAATTTCGGCCAATCCAGTCACCGACCTAATGGCATCCACTGTCGATCTACCTTTGCGAAACCCGTACTGGCTGTCTGATAGCCCCGCGTTGTCCGACCTCTCGGTATAGACCAATAACCTTGACAGAATGATCCGCTCTAGGAGTTTCCCGGCCGTGTCCAGGAGGCAAATTGGTCTATAAGCCGACGGGTCGCCTGGTGGCTTCCCGTGCTTGGGCAGTAGAACCAACTTTTGCCTTTTCCACCTCTCCGGAAACTCGCCTCTATCCAAGCATCTTTGCATAGCCGATCTGATCATGTCAGGGCTAGCCTCGATGGCCGCTTTGATAGCCACCGTCGGAATGCCATCCGGGCCCGGGGCCTTGTTCAGCTTAAGTGATTTCGCAATTGCGGCTAACTCCTCATTCGTCACTGGGGGAACCTCACTCGGACCAGGATGGTCTTGTGGTGTGGGTGCCCATGGTCTCACCTCGTGGTGCGGGAACAACGTTTCCACGATCCTCTGCAGCATCGCGGGAGAGCGTTCCGGTGGTGCAGATGTGCCTTTCGTTTTGCACATGACTACGCGGTACGCATCACCCCAGGGGGTTGTGTTGGCCGTCTGACAGAGATCGTTGAAGCACGCCCGCTTACGCGCCTTGATCTCTTTGTTCAGTGCCAACTTTGCCGCCCTGTATGCCACCTCTCGCTCCGCTCTCGACTCATCGGTCCGGGCTCTCTGCATCCTTCTCCTTGCCCTGTGGCAAGATGCACGGAGCTCCGCGATTTCTTGACACCACCAGTACACCGGTCTTCGTCCATTCCTGGGTATGGATCGCCTCGGCATTGCCGCATCACACGCTCGTCTCAAGGTACCAACTAGACCGTCGCTAGACAAGTAGTCTGTATTCTGCTCCATGAGCATCCGCTCCACAAATGCCGGCTTATCGAAACTCGAGGTTAGCCATCCTCCAGGTCTACCGCCCTGTTCGATACTGTATCGAATCGCCAGGTGATCACTATGCGTGTACCCGTTATCAACTCTCCAGTCTGAGCTAGGGTTAAGCCCTGGGCTCCAGAAGGTCACATCAATGATGGACTCCGCACCGTTTCTGCTAAAAGTGCTTACACTGCCGACATTCGCGATCTCAACGTTCAATCCCGCCATAGCTTCGAGTAGAGCCCAACCTCTCTCGTTCGTAGAGCGACTGCCCCACTCGACCGCCCACGCGTTAAAGTCCCCACCGATGACCAAGGGGCTCAGTCCAGCTAGAGCGCTTGACAGCGAATCTAGCATGGACGAGAACTGACCTATCGGCCACCTAGGTGGGGCATAGCAGCTGCAGTAGTAGACTCCGCCGATCTTCGCAATCGCGAAGCCCTCGCACGTCGTGGAGATTATCTCCTGGACCGGGTACCGACCGGTCGTACAGATCGCCGCTTTCTTGGCCTTATCCGCAACCCAGTTCCCGTTATTGGGGGGGATGCGGTATGGGTCCGAAAGAAGCGCGATGTCTATACTCGACTCCGAGGCGGATTGCCACAACAGCTGCTGCGCGGCTTCACAGTGATTCAGGTTCAACTGTGTGACTTGCGTCATTTTCGGCCGTTACGTCCACTTATGCTTGGGCACTTAGGCCCACCCGTCACATGGCCCTTGTTCGTCGTGCAAATCAGACACTTTGGCGCCGATTTACACTCCCTGACGAAGTGGCCTTCTACTCCGCATCTCCTGCAGAGCTTGCTCCTATCCGGGCCTTTGCATGCCCACGACTTGTGGCCTCGTCCGAAACACCTGAAGCACACTTCCGGCGGCTCACATACACTGAGCGGGCACTCCGACCATCCGACTTCGACCATGCCCTTAGCAGTCGCTTTCTTCGCTTCCCCGACTGGAAGCTTGATCGTCGCGATCTGCATACCTGCTGGGCCTCGCCTCATGCGGATCGATGCGCATGGCGCGTCCACATTACACTGCTGTTTAAGAACAGCAGAGAGCTCCTCCGCGGTGGTGATCTCATCCAAGTTCTTACACTGGATGGTCATCTCCTGCGTCAGAGCCCTCACCCGCACTTTTTCACCAAGCACTTCTTGTGCTAGAGCCGTGTAGGAAGAGCCCTTGTTAACGGCATTCTTCTTCAGCTCTAGCATCATCTCTCCAGTCCTAGTGCGCCGGATGCTTTTAACATCCGCACCTAGTCCCGAGAGACGATCCTCGCTCCGCATAGCCCGCAGCACATCTGCGTAGCTATTGCCCTCTGCTTTGAGCACCAGTGCGTCGCCTTTCGTACGCTTACGCGCCGGCTTCGCCTTGGTTTTGCTCAAAACCTTCTCTCTTTCTACGCGCCCTCTCTTGCCAACCGTGATCCAAGGGTTCACCTTCCCTTGGACCGGTTGGTCACTGCTACCGCTCTTAGCAGTCTCGCCTCGGGGTTTCGGCTCTTTGCCCCGAGCCCGTTTCGCGACCGGCTTGGCGTTACTCGCACTACGCGGGCGTTTGCCACTCACCGGCCGCTCCACATCCATCGATCTCGGCCGTTTGGTTTGGGCCGAGATTTTTCCACTCTCTGCAGCCCCACCTGGCTGCACCTTGCACACACTCTCTGTGGAGGAACGGTCCGTTTGCGTGGACCTCTCCTCTCTACCCGCACTACGATCAAACAGGAGATCGTACTCCCTCCGGGCCTGGGCGACCGAATCGCGGAGCCTCAGCAGACCTTTTTTAAGGTCTTTACTGATGTTGTTCCGCCCACTGGTGTATCCGATCAGCTCGTCGAGCTGTTCGGAGACCACCAGCAGCTTCGGAAGTCCATCCCTGTTGCGAGTCAGCGCACGCGTGAGCTCTGCTCCACTCATCTGCGTGTCCTCTATTGCCGACCCGACCCTCGGAGTGCCGTACTCCGACACTTGCGGGGATTCTACCCTCGACGCCTGCGTTGGTGATCTGACCAGTCCGCTTTTCGCGAACGGGTTGATCACCTCACCCTCCACGTTCTCAGATTCCCTAATCAAATACGTTTCCATCACTGCTGTAAGGGTCCCCCTTAGAGCCGCTATCCCTCACTGTCACTGAAGTAGTCGCCCAAGGATCCCGGTGGTTATCTATGCAAGCAGGGAGGCCACCCACGGGTTGGCACAGGCCCTTATGGGACCTGAGCTCAGAGCCAGGATCAGCGCAAATCAGGATACTTCAACTGAACCTACCTCCACCCAGTTAGTTTCCTAAGCTGGATACAGTTCGGGAACGTACTCTAAGGCCTTGCCAAGGTTTTATGGGACGGAAGGCGGCTCCGACATTAGCCCATCCGTCGTTTCAGGTCAGTGTCACCCGGCCCTACTAAGAGGATAGAATGCCGTCACCACCAGCACTCCTCTACTCCGCGGTCCTCTTAGAGTGTACCATCTCATTGACCAGTAACGTCGCGCGCCAGTATATCGTAATCAGGAGCTTACTGACATCGCTCCTGATGTGCCCGAGGCACCCCTGACTAGGCTGTGGCACTTTGGAAGCGGTGCCGGTTCGCTTGAACAGAGTTGATGCTTCCGGATGTGTGGTATTTCTGAAGAGGCCCAGCAGAGCCCACTGCTGAACCCCCGCCACGCCTAGGCAAACCCCGCTTGAACAGTTCGTGTGCAGCGCACATGATGCTCGGTCACCTTGCGATGCCAAAGGTGGTGAGTCCTCACTGATGTTAGAACATGCTTCGCCTAAGAAACGCCATCTTAAGCTCCCACCGACTGCTCTGCTCTGCGACTCGGAGATCGTACTCCTTCTTGGACAGGACCATCGACTTGCGGAGCTTTAGCAGACCTTGTTTCAGGTCCTTGCAGATGTTGTTCTGCCAGCTGATTAGATGTAGATCTGCTGAATGGACCAACCATCGTTCCCTCTGTCACATAGCTCTCGTTCACTTGTTAGGTTTTTATTTAGTATAGTTGCATTCTTAAAAAATAGTAATTTACACGTGACGCAAACCATCAACGTACGTAAATATTTCATGACTGAATGGCAAATTTGACTCAATATGTATTATATCCATCATGATGGTATAAGCGAGAGGTATAGTCCATGCCTCTCAACCAGAGGACCAGTAATCGAATCTCGTTAATTTGTTTCTTTTCTATGTATATTAGCGTGGTTCAAAAAATCGTTTTTGCTCCACACCGCTTATTCGATTCGTAACCAGATTCTGAGCCTTCTCCCAAAAATTGAGCTGATTTGGTTGAAAATTGAGAGCGCACAAGCCCTTTAAAGTTTGTATGGAAATTACTATGGGAAAAGGACGTTTTTCATTGAATTAACCATAGCATTTCCCTAAATGCCTTAGAGTGTCAGTTGACCCTTGGTACTCCCAGGTTACTCTATCAGCTACAACTTAGCCAAAGACCACATTCAAATCGGACGGCTCATTAATAAGTTATCGATTTTTACCCAGAATGAAAATCTTTGATCGTGATGGTTACGCTGGGCGTTACGTGTGTTGTCCGTTGTCTAGTGTAAGTAAATGTGTGCAGTCTGTGCAGCCTTTGGCAGAAGACAGTGTGAATTGTCTTTTTTAAATTTTTTAAATGATTTTTTCTAAGAATGTGGGTTTTCTCAGAGCCACCGTCCCTCACTGCTAATGAAGTAGTCGCCAATAATTTCGGAGGTTATCTATGCAAGCAGGGCACCTGAGGGTTGGCACTAGGCCTTTATGGGGACTGAGCTCAGAGCCGAATCATCGTGAATCAGGAGTAATCATCTGAACCTACTTCCACCGAGTTAGTTCCTCAACCCGGGTACAGGTCAGGAACGTTAAGGTCTCGCTACGGTTTTATGGGGTGGAATACAGCGCTGACATTAGCCCATCCGCCGTTCCAGGTCAGTATCACCCGATTCTATTAAGAGGACAGAATTCCGTCGCTACCAGCTCCCTTGTGCATAGTTACCTTAGCATGTAACATCTCAATTACCAATTACAAGGCAAGTCCGGTATACCGTAATCAGGAACTTACTGGCGCTGTTGCTGATGTGCCCGAGGCACTCCAAGCTAGGCTGGGGTACTCTGGAAGCGGTGCCATGTTGCTTCTACAGAGTGCATTTCTGAAGAGACCCAATAGGGCTCCCCATGCCTAGGTTTACTCCGCTTGAACTACTTGTTTATCCGAAACTCTGTCACCTCCCGCTGCAAAAATGGTAATTTCACACTGGTGTGTGAATATGGTTCGAATACGGATTCCTGGATAAACTGACACGGTTGATCAAGGCGACGATGGGTCGAGTAATGTGCGTAGTTCGAGTATCAGGGACACTCTCGAGTCCCTTCGAATCTCGCAGAGTGTTACGGCAAGGTGGTGGTCTTTCGTGCTTGCTGTTCAACATTGCGTTAGAGGGTGTAATTAGGAGAACGGGGATAAACACGCGTGGGACGATTTTCACGAAGTCCGTTCAGCTGCTTGGTTTCGCTGATGATGTTGATATTATGGCTCGTAAATTTGAGACGATGGCGGAAACGTACATCCGACTAAAGAGTGAAGCCAGACGAATCGGATTAGTCATTAATGTGTCGAAGACAAAGTACATGGTGGCACGCCCGCCACCCCGAATTTATATCGACGGTGATGAAATCGAGGCGGTTGAAGAATTCGTGTACTTGGGCTCACTGGTGACCGCCGACAATGACACCAGCAGAGAAATTCAGAGGCGCATTGTGGCAGAAAATCGTGCTTACTTTGGACTCCGCAGAACTCTACGATCGAATAAAGTTCGCCGTAACACGAAGTTAACCATCTACAAAACGCTGATTAGACCGGTCGTCCTCTATGGGCACGAAACATGGACCCTACGTGCAGAGGACCAACGCGCCCTTGGAGTTTTCGAACGGAAGGTGTTGCATACCATCTACGGCGGAGTGCAGATGGAATACGGGACTTGGAGAAGGCGAATGAACCACGAGCTGCATCAGCTGCTGAGAGAACCAACCATCGTCCACACCGCGAAAATCGGGAGGCTACGGTGGGCGGGTCACGTCATCAGGATGTCCAAGAAGACGTGGAGCGCAGCGAGCTAGGTGGGTCGACCAAGTGGAGAACGATCTGCGGACTCTACGCAGAGTGCGGAACTGGAGACAAACTGCCATGGACCGAGTGGAATGGAGACGGCTACTATGTACAGCAGAGGCCACCCCGGCCTTTGCCTGATCGAAACAAAAGTGTGAATATGATTCGCTTAGGAAAGGATCCTCGCCTTCCAAACAGATAGGTCTGTATGAAGACGAGTCGTCAGATGGGTTTTCATGTTTCGGTAGTAGAGCTAGCCTTTGACCACTCTTCCGGAAATTTGCCCCTGTCTAGCCTCTGCATAGCCATTCCTAACCTTCCAGGACGTGCGCCATCAAGCAGCTGAAACTGCTCCGCACTCGTGCTGTATACGACGAGCGAGGTTTTTCTGGTAGTGTTGTACTTTTTAAAATGGCGCGTGCGCTGAAATGTTAACATTCCGGGACTAGCCTCGATGGTCGCCTTAATGGCTACTATCGGAGTACCATCTGGACCCTGAGCCCAGAGCCGTAGCGTAGTCCCATGGCGCCCTTGGCAAGCATACAGATTGGCGCCCCACGACAATTGGTGATTGTGATTTTTAAAAAGATTGTAGTTATTCATTTTTTTTTAATGTTTAAAAGTTGGGTTTATCCCTAATCAGATATATTAGAGCCTATTTAGATTGAAGTAAGAACACATTTAGTAATTTTGTGTACATTTCTTCAAGATATCTTACAGATTTTTTTCTTTCCTGGGTTTTTTGTTCAACTGAATGATGTTTAAAAAATATACTCAATTGATTTTCAAGGATTTTCAGGAAAACTCAAACGATTTATTTTACAAATTTTCGGCGATTAGCTCAATTGGTTTTACCAGAATTTTTCCATTAACTTAAACAGATCTTCTGAAGTTTAATTACAATATTTCACAGAAGATCTGTGACAAACTTTTCATTAATCATTAGACAAGCTATAGACAGGATAACCCAACATACATTTTTGCTGTAGGATGCAATATACCGCTCTAAAGCAAGGTTTAGCTTAAGAAACTGCTATACAGCTGGTTCTGCTCTCGAGATATTCCCGAAGAAATTTCTATATGAGCTTTATTGGAATCTGTGCAATAATTCCTGCTGGTATTACTAAACAAAATTATGCAGGAATCTCTAAAGGAATTCTGCTGGAATATCCGGTTCATCTGAAAATCCAGGAGACATTCCAGCAAGAATTTCCAAAGGAATTCATGTAATAATTCTTACAGGAATTTCTGTAGTAGTTTGTAAAGAAATATGTGAAGGAATGCCTGTAGGAATTCGTGGAGAACCCCTGGAAGAATTTCGGAAATACTGCTGAAATTTTTGAAGGAATCCCGGTAAAAGTTTCTTAAAGAATCTCTTGAGGATTTTCTACAAAAAATCCGTAGAAAATTTTATGAAGAAATCCCAGAGAAATTTTTGAAGGAATCCATGGAAGCTTTCAATCGAGTTCTTTAAAGAAATTTTGTTACAAATCAATGGTAGATTTTCAAAAGGAAAACCTAGTGATGTCTAAAGAAATTCTATATTTACGGTTTTCTGAAGGAATTTATTATGAAATTCATAAAATGTTTTCCATGGATATTCTACCAGAAATGTTTGGATCTCTAGTGAACATGGAACAATTTTTGAAGATTTTCCAAGCTCTAATGTTGTCGTTGCCTTTTTTCTGGAGGAATCTATAGAACACTTTTTGAAAAAATATTTGGTCAAATTATTTACTAAAAAAAATCTATAAAATATTTTCTAAAAAAATAACAGGAAGAATTTCTGAACGAATGCTTAAAGGCATTGCTAAAGAAATCCCTGCAGGAATTTCGAAAGGAATCTCTGCAGGGTTTTCTGTACAAATTACTGAAGGGTTTCAAAGTTAACCTTGTAGATATTTTTGCAGGAATCTTCTTAGGAAGATTTCTGAAGACAAATTTATAAATTTATAAAGAACGTTTTTTAAGATTTTCCAGGAGAAAACCAGGAAAAAAATGTGAAATAGAAGTAGGAGGAATTTCTGAGGCTATCCTTCAAGAAAATTTACAAATTTATCACTGAAAGATTTTTTGTAAGAATATCTGCTGAAACTCTGACATAACTAAGGTAAAATTATCTAATAAAATCTTTAGAGAAATATCAGGAGGAATCGTTTGACTTATTCCTGAAAAACATTCTAGATAACTTCCTGAATTTCTAAAGGAATAAAATAAATACTTCAATGAATGCGAAGAAAACCCTCGGAAGTAATCTCAAAACATCCCAAGTGAGAATGTTTAGGAATTTTTAGAAAGAAACTAGAATTTTGAAAATGGTTTCTCAAAATAAAATAGTAGATAAACTCCCTGCTCATATCATGGTAAATGCTTAGAATAAACTAGAGGTATCTGAGTTTTTGAGAATACTGAAAAATGAAAAAAAACATATTATCAATCTCAACTATTATAAACAGTGAAATCTTGACAACATTCCAGAAAACATAAGCAACATCCTATTGAACACGAATGTCAACTCATCTGGTAAAGTGTTCTTTATAAAACATAAGGGGCTGTCTATAAACCACGTGGTCATTTTTTTGGGACTTTTCAACCCCCCCCCCCCCCCATGTGGCCATTAGGCCATACAAAAATTTTTATTTGTCCATACAAAATGGTCATTGGCCGAACTCCCCCCCCCCTCCCTAATGACCACGTGGTTTATGGACAGCCCCTAATAATTATAATTAGCATCATCCAGTTTCCTTCTAGCCTTAGGCCTTTTCGGCGCCCCTCTGAGGTTGGCGCCCTTGGCGGGGGCCAACCTGGCCAACCCCACGCTACGGCTCTGCCTGAGCCTTGTTCAACTTGAGTATCACCAGAGGCATTTCTGGAAGTATCGTAGGAAGACTACTCGAAAGGAACCCAGCAAGAATGTCAAGAGAAATCCATAGAGGTTTTCCTGCAAGTATCACTATAAAACTTTCTGGAGAGGTCATAGAGGGTATTCCTGAAAGAAACACAGTGGGAATTACTTGTTGAATCCAAGCTGGAGCTGAATTTTCTGAGAAATCCCAGGATAAAGTTTCTGGAGTAATTACTCGAGGAAACACCAAAGGAACTTCTGGAAGAAACGTAAAAAGATTGCCTTGAATCATCCCGCGATTTTTGAAGGAACCCCAGGAGAAATTATAAGAAGAAACCCTAGAAGAATTAGGTATTACAGTATTTTTGGATGAGTCCTGGGAGAAATTGCTGGAAGAACCACAGCAGGATACGTTTTGATGAATCCAGCTAGAACTTCTTCAGGAAAGCCAAAAGGAGCTCCTGGAGGATTGCCATGAGAAATTTCTTCCGGTGATTGCTCCAGGAACGTCTTCAGAGATTTTATTCAGGAATTCCAGCTGGGATCTCTTTAGCAATTTCAACTGTGGTTCTGCAAACAAATCCTCCGAGGACTCCTCCAAAAGTTCTTATCTTCATTAGTACCTTTAGGAGTTCTTCTAGAATTTCTCTAGTGATTTTTTGTGGGATTTATTCAAGAATATTTGCTGGTATTATTCAAGGCAATATTTTGAACATTCTGCAAAAAGTTCCTCCGGTGATTCTTCTAGGAATTCATTTAGAGATTTTATCGCGGGATTCCTCCAGAAATTCTAACTGTGAAACTTCAGGGATTATTCTAGAGCTTTCTCATGGTTTTTTTTTTGCTGGAATCCTGCCTGGCAACCCTTCTGGAATTCTGGCCGTAATTTCTTCGGTTGTACTTCCAGGGATTTCTCCAACGAATCATCCAGGAAGGAATTCCTCCAGAGATTTTATCCAAAGACTTTTCCAGAAATTCCTCATGGCCTTCCTCCAACGATTCCTCAACCAGCTTCTCCTGCTGTTCTTCCAACAATTTCTGTCTCAGAAATTTTAACTATGGTACCTCCAGGAGCTCTTCTAGTGATTCCTATAGGACTTTATCCTGGCATTCTTGCTGGATTACTTCCGGGAAATCTTCGTGAGATTTTTTCAGCATTTCCTCCAGTGATTTCTTCAGGGCGTTCTCTATGAGTTCCTCCAGAATACCTCTACCGGTTCTTCCAGGGACTTCTCTAGATATCCAGATATTTCTTCTAAGAATTTTTTTTTGGATTTCTCCAGGAATTTTTGATGGGGTTTCTTTAGAAAGTCCTGCATAGTTTCCTTCAGCAATTAACACTTCTGCTGAAATTTACACAATGATATATCCCAGAATCCTTTCAAGATTTCCTTCAGAGATTTTTCCTAAAATTCTTCCTTAAGTTCCTCCGAAGATTCCTCCATGTATTTTTATCCAAAGATTTCCTCATAAATTTCTCAAGGGATTCCTCCAGGAGCTACTATTGGCCTTCCTGAAAGTGTGCCTGCTGGATTCCTCAAACCAATGTTTTTTTTCCAACAATTCCTGCTAGGACTCCTCCAGAAAGATTTACTGTTATACCTGCAGGAAAACCTCGAATCGCCGAAGAAACTTCTGGAAGAATCACAAGAAGATTGTCTTGAATAACCTCACCAAGAATTCCTGAAAAAAAAAAACCTATATAAATCTCGAGAGGAATCCTTAGAAGAATCGCGGGAGGTATCATAGTAGGAATTTCTAGAATAATCCTAGGAGGGATTACTGGAGGAATCTCTGCAAAAATGTCTGGTGAAACTTCAGGGATGCCTGGAAAATCCCAAGAGAAGCATATTGAAGAAATATCGGGAGGAATCCATAAAGGAATACCTAGAGAATTCACTCGCAGAATCGATAGAGGTACATATTTCTTGGAAAACCCATGGAGAAGGCCTTGAAGAAATACCAGGAGGAAGTATTTTGGATATCGGTTCCAAAATGGCCAAAACTATTTCGGATAACACAAAAACAGTTCAGAATTATGTTTCTTGAAAAATCACGAAGTTTGAGGTGTCGCATGATGGTATTGAACCATATTCAAAAATTGACCTCGGAGCCACCGGAACCAATTTCCGTGAAATCCGCCTATCGGTTCCAAAATGGCCAAAAATATTTCGGATAACACAAAATCAGTTCAGAATTATATATCTTGAAAAATCACGAAGTTTGAGGTGTCGCATGATGGTATTGATTCATATTCAAAAATTTACCCCGGAACCGGTTCCCCGGAACATCCGTAAAACTGGTTCCAAGGCACTTAGTGACCGGTATGGACTTCCAGACATATGTTTCTATCATTCTAGTTCATTTAGGTCTAAAAACTAAACTGTTCTCATATCGAAAATTCATTTTATCCAATATGGCCGATTCCTATGACCCATTTTGTTTCCGGAATAACTCCGGAACCAGGTGGTCATTCCAAAAATCCCTAAACTAGAATGATATCCGCTTCTTGTGTCAAAATTTGGTTGAAAAATATTGAAAAACAAAAAAGTTATAGCGAAAAGATTGTTTTTCGCACTTTCGTTAGGGGGGTGGGGGTTGGGGGGTTGGTAACGGAAGGGTTAAAGGTTTATGAGGGGAGACGGTAGTTTGTGAACTCTTACACGCCAAGTTTCAAAGCAAAGAGCTACCTAGATAAAATCATATTATTAAAAATTTGAAGGTCTTTATTCATAATTGCATATTTTCTACAGTTTTTCTACAGAAAAATGAACACATCTAAGATAGAAAGTATGAAATTGAAAACAAACGATGTGGCTTTAAAAGAATAAAAGAAAATGCTACTGCTATAATAAATAATAATCTGCATAGCTGAAAACACCAAGAAATTATCGGCTATATACAGGTACTATTCGATATAACGTACAAAACAAATCTCTTTGTACGTTAAATCGAAGCAGAGAAAAATTTAATATTTTTATGCTAGATTTGATGGATTCGACGTGAAATTAACATAAATTTTCATGTAAAAGGTCATTTCGAGATAACGTACATTTTGCTGCGATACATTGTACACTATTTTTTCCCAATTTGCGCTCATGCTGGGTAAAAAAGCTAATACTGCAACAAAACATTGATTTTGTTGATTTCGTAGTTTATCTGGAAGTTATTACTGAGAAAAAAAAATATGTTTCAATGTTGCACGTTATATCGAAGCAAAATGTACGTTACATCGAATTTGTTATACCGAGGGTACGTTATATCGAAGATTACCTGTATATCCAGAAACAATCACCTACCTACGCCAAAGGCTGCATCCAGAACGTCAACATTTCAAGTCTGCTAACGAGCTGTTCGAATTTCCATACAACCTGCAATGTTCAGCAATAAGAAGCACATCCCTCTTGCGGCGATTTCTCGATTCCAGGGCCAATTCCAACAGCAGCAGAGCCGCTTTTCATATTGGAACATATTTGCGAAGCAGAAAGAGCAACAACAAACAAATTCTTCCGAATTCCAACTACACATTGAGGTACAACTTCGAGTCAAAGCCCATAAAGAGGCAGAAGGAAAAGTCGGTGGCGACAAGCGACGAATAGCGAGAAGAACGGGTAATGACGAACAAAATAAATTCAGTAAAGCGGATTAGGTGTGCAGTGCAAGGAGGGCCAGGCAAGGGAAGGAGCCACCAGTCGACCGGCAAAAAGGGAGAGAAGTGAGCAAGAAAAATGTTGAACCCACCAAAAGAAAGGAGTGAAAAGGTATAGTGTCTTCCAAGGCTGATCGCTACACATTCCTTTCTCGAAAAATTCCCAGGCATTCCTTTGGCATAGCCATTTTCAATCGTTGTCTTCGGAGAGTCTTCAGTTGGAACCGCGCGCAGCTTCCAAGTATGCTAAAAACGAGATGAAGATAAAAGTTGGAACCGAAAGAAAAAAAAAATAGCCAGGCAACATTTCATTCGTTATATGAACGAACAGCGTGCTTTTTCTTATGTTAAAGGCCGCAGCATGGAAAAAGCACAACCGACCGGCCACCGCGCCAGGTCGAGACCGTTGAGACGATGCTAAGGTGTGTACAGTGGAGTAGGAGACGGAGAAATTTTACAAGTTAAAAATCAAAAACCCACCTCGACGCAACCCAACCGTGTGGACCGGGCCATGCTTAAAAAGGGTTGAAAAGCACTCCGCGGTTGGTGATCTTCACTCACGTCTCTCGTATGATCCTCTCCGACTGATGATATATCGTCGTTATTTTTTTTTTTTCTCTTTTTGGGGGAAACTTTTAGGCGCTGGTTTTACGATTTGCAAACTAACGGAACTGCTGTTTGCGGAGAAATGTTTATGACTGTTTGAGGCGATGGAATTAAACTAGTCGCCAAAGCAATTATCAAATGAGTTGATGCTAAATTATTGACCTGGACTTTTTTATTTTTGTTAACATTACAAATGTGACGACAGACTCTTAAAAATTAACGCTCGGATAATATATAGATGTTTGGTCCTCCTAGTTAGTTTAGCGACTTTTAAATTATTTCGTAATCTACTAAAATTTCAAATCTTTCGATAAACCTATTGAGTCAACATTTTCTTTTTTAAGCGTTCGATTGTTGTCTGCCGATTCCTTATTCGATCCTTGACAACAGCAAACAAAACTCACAATCATTTCAACACAATTTGCCCCTAATCGCATCCTTGACTGCATACCTCATGTACGCACTTATAGGAGGAACTGCGAATCAAGCCGTTCGATGATTGTAAAACTGGGGCATCAATCCTCCGTTTCCTGTTTACTTTTCCGCTAATCAGTGAAAGGTTACCTCCGAACCCGATCCGGAGTTATCACTTTTTTTTTGGGTGGCAGGCTTTCAAATTCAGTGCAATGACCTTGTTCGACACGTTGTGCTGTTCGGGTTGGGACTATCGCCTATGGTGCGATAGGAACAACGTCTTTCATTCATAAGTTTAGGTATCAGAGCATGTGTGAATTTTTTGACCATGTGGTTTCACCTTTGTGTAACGAATCGACGTTTTAGAGAGCGATCACCCAGTGTTAGTCGGCTTCTACACTAAAAAATATAAAAGTGAGATATTTGTTATAATCTTCTGATTCTCATCAATAACAAAACAAATAGTCATGCATCGAAATAGGTATTTTACTGGAATAAGATCGAAGAAACCTCTACTTATTCCGTTTGACAACAGTGACGTTATAGGGTCCTTACTGGTATATTATCTAATCACTTTGATAACTCAACATCCGTACCGTAAAACGGGGTAACTTTGATAGTTTTTCAGCAAATTTTCTTAATATTTTTCCATGTGACTGTGTTTACCCTAGTTTTATATTTTTAAAACAAGTACTGGGTTATCAGTTATCAATTGCAATTGAGAGATTTGATAATCTTAAATATTTTGGGTGATTTTTAGTTTTCCATATGAGCGAGAATAAGTTTTTCATTTTGGGGTAACTTTGATAGTTCCCTGTAAAACACATCAACTTAAAAATAATCATAGATTGAATTCTTAGGAGTATGAACATCATATGAGCAGCCTTGTGGAATATATTCAATAGATTTTTATATCAAAACATGGATTTTTTACTGATTTCTACATATAAAAATGAGTTTGTGGCTAGGTTTGTGGAGTACTGAGTGAAAAACAGTGAATTTAGCTATCAAAAATCGTAGGGTAAATGATGATGGTTGGACCAATTTGGGGTATTTTAATACGTAGTGAAAATTCAAGTCGAGTTTTACATATGCTAGTAAGCTTTTTATATTTTAAAGTTGGGGTTGATGGAAAGCTCTACTCTTCTAGTTTTCAAAAAGCCCGACAAAACATTAATTTACTCAAATATTAATTATATTTTATTAAGCAAAGAAATCTAATCTTGGTTGGACCAACAGCGATTTTGGTTAGACCAAAAATTTGATCATGGTTGGACCAACTGACAAAACACATTCTTCTGTTGTATCAATCGATATGAAAAATTACCGTAATTCCAAATATTGAAAAATAATAGGTTCTTCATATTGTTAGAAGCAGATAAATGATTGAAATATAGGTTTTTTTTTATAAATTTCAGAAGTGCACGTGAGCTTTTCCTGGGGTCGGTTATGGGAACTGATGCTAAGGAGAATCGGACACTTTAGGACGTTATCCACTCATCCGCTAGCAGCCGTGAGTACATCTCAGCGGATGGAAATTTTGAATTTCTTGGCGGGAAATCGAAGAGATTTCATTTCTCTCCTAATCCCTTCACCCACCGCTTGACGCTTGACACAAACACGTCAACAGTTGGTGATCCCCATATATCGTCAGAACCCCTAATTATCAACTACTCAGTTGTAATCACGGCCGCTATTACCACTCGCGGACAAGTGTATGCTGTCATATAAAATAAAACAAGATAGTTTGGTAATTATTCGATTAGTTTATTTTGGAAATATGTAGTTTACAAGGTTCTTCAAAAACATTCTCACATTTTAAAACAGAAGTTTCACCATCGCTCTATATCTACAATGTAGTCGTCTGATTCTTTTCCGTCATCGGTCCTCCTCAGTCTTCTTCGGGCCAACACATGGGCTAACATGACACTGGATACCCCAAGAAGTGTGAGACGTTAGTGATCCGACCGCCCAATACATTAAAGGATAACCAACATCTGCGCATACAGTAAGGTTGGTTGTTAATTCACAGAAGCACCAGACCGTAGGAGTGCTGTCGGCCACTCCTGAGTGTATATCGACACCGTACAATCGCACACGAAATCCCACGGCACACGACATTCTACAAGATCGCAACGAACAGCTGATTTTCAATTCAAGCGCTCAAATATTTATTTCAAAACAGAGACCGCGTTGAAACTTTCAATTGTCAGCGCGTGAAAAAACAGTAAACAAGCTGAATCGGTCATAGCAACCATCATGGTAACGGTTACGTCCAACCTGGTCCAACCACAATCATACGTAGGACCAATCATCATCAAAATTAGATTGTCGAATTTCGCTAATTAACGAGATTTTTAATGGTAAATAGTAAATTTTTAATACAGCAACGTGAAGATTACATATTTTCGCAAAAGTATAGCACAAAAAGTTTACGAGTTTGTAGAAGAATATATATTTTGTGGGTGTTCCAAATTGAGTTATTCTCACGTCTCAATTGGGTTTTTAAATTGAGAATAATATATTGATTTTTTGGTTTTATTCGAAAGAGCACCTTTTTTTAAGCCAGTATGATTTTTTTTTCAGATTTTTTAAACTTTATTTTGATACCTAAATTCAATTACAAAAAGATTTTTTGAAATCACCTTTTGACAGCTGGGCAACTGCTTGACAGCTCCGCCCAGTACGAAATGCGACGAGGGGTGATTCGACAAATCCCTCCCATACAAACTTTAAATCGATTTTTAAATAGGTTCCCGGGCACCAAAGTTCATGAAAATTTGGATTTCGGCTCAGTTTGGCATGTAGATTGTGAATATGGAATTATCTCAACACCACTAAAGAAGCCAATTGTGCTAAGAGAGGGTCTCTACAAAGTCTTATTTAAAGGTTTTCCCAACAAATTAAGGAAAGTCGGTATAATTTCATCGAAGAAAGGGTTACTCGTTAACTGTATCAAGATATCTGGAGATTTTTCCTTAAGAAATTAACAAAATCGGCTTTTATTGAAATTGGTCCAACCATGATCAGTTTTTGGACTGGTCCAACCATCATCATTTACCCTAATCTTTGTAAAAATATATGTTTAATGGTACATCGCCATATAATTACATGCTATTCATGGTGAGTTTTTTTTTGTTGTTTTTGAATGTTTTATTATCAAATTTTGAACAACACAGATTTATCGACATGGAGTTACAAGGGCATTGTATACTTTTAGGCGTTTATCGCTGTATGGAGATTTATGTCTCAATTTACAAAATTGCGTCCATTTCGTAAAAACACACTTCGCTAAGAGATTCAAGGCCAGATTTGGAATCTACTATGATGAATCTATTGAAAATAAGAGTCCATTCATTCAAAAAATAGTTGAAACAAAGTCGTATAGCAGATTGTTTGAAGGGGTTGACAAATGACAAAAATATCAACAATTTCTATTTTTTGTCCAAAAAGTTGTTTATATACTAGGTTTTAATGAAAATACATCTAAGATGAACTTTCATATGTATACAATTGATCTACGTTTGCCTTTTTCTTAACTGGTTGAAGGAATCATAATTATAAGATAAACTATACCATGCCTGTTGCACTATCAAAGTTACCCGCATTATCAAAGATATCCCGTTTTACGGTACCCCACTAGTTATTGCTGAGCGGTAAGGTTAGAAGTTCATGCATTCTGAGATCCCAAGTTGACCGCGACCGTCTGCGTACGGCCAATGATGCGTAGCATCAGGTATAATTATGAAAGTAGAGCCTACACCTGCGCCCTTAACGGGGGCCCCTTTCCAACCGCGGGCTCGGATCCAAGCCAGTAGACCAACGCAACGCCACCAGGATGTTCTCTCTGTTGCCACTTGATCGCTGTAAGGGTCGTTTTCGACCTCAGCGCACCGGTATGACCTACGAAGCCGACTCCGAACTCCTGGACCACCTTATACCTTATAGCTAAGTCCCTTAGCGTAGGTCCGGACGGAGTTCCAAACGTGGCCTTAAAAGTAGCTATTGCCGAGGCTCCTGACTCCTGAGATGTTCAGGTCTGCTATGCAGAAATGCCTGGACGAGGGAGTTTTCCCAGAAGCTTGGAAGAGGCAGAGCCTGGTACTATTGCCAAAGGCGGAGAAACCACCCGGAGACCCGTTGGCATATATACCAATATGCTTGATTGACACGGCGGGGAAGGTGCTCAAAAAGATCATCCTCAATACAATGTTGAGGCACAGCGAGGGCGAAAATGGTCTTTTAAGCAACCAGTACGGCTTCCGGAAGGGGAGGTCCACCGTAGACGCTATCTTGTCGGTTACAAAAAACGCCGAGAAAGCACTCGAGCCTAAGAGGAGGGGAATTCGCTTCTGCGCGGTAGTGACTCTGGATGTAAGGAATGCGTTTAATAGCGCCAGCTGGTCTTTTTTTTTTTCCTTCTAAACCATAGGGGGATAATCTGCTCAACAGACACCCTAACAGAAGGTTAGGGTAGTGTAGGTCTGACAGGCCGTCTTCTACAACAAAAGTAAAATCCAGGACTACTCTCTCCTCGTACCCACTAAACCATTCCTATGGTCGCCAAACCCTACGTCTCTCCGGAACCACCAAGAAGGTATTGCTTCAGAGAGGGGCTAGTGCACATCGCACCCACAAGGTTAGCTGCGTAGCCTGCAGCAACGAACATCGATGACTCGCTTTGGAGAGTCCATCACGGTAGCATGCTGGCGCTTAGCCAGTTTCCCGAGTGGTCCTCGCCACTCCCTTTGTCCTCGGAAGGCGGGCAGAGTCAACCCCGCCCGCGCCCTACTGCTGAGCGGACATCAAGAACTGATGCCCACATGCAACCCGATCTGACCTGCCCGCAAAGGAAGGGTATCACTACCCTTCAGGCCCTATCAGATGCATCCATAGGTTGCTGACGGCAGGGTCTCCACCTGCCCCGACCCTTGCCGGGGACCCCTTTCCAACCGCGGGCTTGGATCCAACCCAGTAGACCGACGCCACGACAGCACCGCTACCGGGACTTCCTCTCCGCGGCCACTTAATCGTTGTAAGGGTCGATCTCGACCGCAGGGCACCGGTATGACCTACGAAGCCGACTCCGAACCCCTGGACCACCTCTTGTACTGCATCTGGACTAGCCATTCTCCGAGTCCACGCGCCACCTCCTCTGTAGCTCCCAGACGATGTGGGTAATAGCCGTTGAAACGGCGTTCCAGCCAAACTCATCCCTACACATCCTCTGGACCAAGTTGTCCGGAGTTGTGTCCTCCCCGCATGTGGCAAGCATGCGGTCACGCATTGTGCGAAAACGCGGGCACACGAACAAAACGTGTTCCGCTGTTTCCTCTGAACCATTGCACACTGGGCATTCGGGAGAATCCGCATGCCCGAAACGGTGTAGATACTGTCGGAAGCAACCATGACCTGTAAGGACCTGTGTCAGGTGGAATGTGACTTCCCCATGGCGCCTATTAATCCAACTATCTACCCTCGGTATCAACCTATAGGTCCACCTTCCTTTGGTGGAACTGTCCCACGCGCGCTGCCATTTGACCATAGAGGCCATCCTGACAGTCCTGCGTATGCCTCTTGTGCCGCGCATTTCGAAGCACTCCATGTCCTCACTGATAAGAATGCTGATAGGCACCATACCAGTAATGACGCAGAGAGCGTCGTGTGACACGGTACGGTACGCGCTCGCAACCCTCAGGCACATAAGCCTGTAAGTACTTTCCAGCTTCCGTCGGTAGCATTTAGTACTTAGCGCGGTGCCCCACGCCGGGCCGCCATACCTAAGTATGGATGTAGCAACACTAGCCAGAAGCTTGCGCTTACTGGCGTACACCGCAGAGCTATTGGACATCATCCGGGACAGTGCCGCAATAGCTGTGGAGGCTCTTTTACAGGCATAATCGACGTGGCTACCGAAGGTAAGCTTATCGTCGATCATCACGCCCAAGTGTTTGACGGAGCGCTTTGACAGGATAGTACAGTCTCCTACACTGATCTCCGTCTGCTGCTCCGACTTCAGGTTGTTAACAACCGTCACCTCTGTCTTGTGGTGAGCCAGCTCCAGTTTCCTGGACCGCATCCACGCCTCCACAACCTTAATCGAGTGGTTGGTAGTCAACTTTACCTCCTCGATCGTTTCACCGTAGACTTCGAGCGTAATGTCGTCGGCAAATGCGACAATCACCACTCCCACTGGATACTCTAACCTCAACACCTCGTCGTACATGACATTCCATAACACCGGACCCAGGATGGAACCTTGCGGAACTCCTGAGGTTATGTGAAAGCACTTCCGACCCACCTCCGTGTCGTAGACTAGTACACGATTCTGAAAGTAACTTCCGAGAATCTTGTACAGGTACTCCGGTATCCCCAGACGCAAGAGCGCATCGGCAATAGCAGACCAGCTGGCGCTATTAAACGCATTCCTTACATCCAGAGTCACTACCGCGCAAAAGCGAATTCCCCTCCTCTTAGGCTCGAGTGCTTTCTCGGCGGTTTTTGTAACCGACAAGATAGCGTCTACGGTGGACCTCCCCTTCCGGAAGCCGTACTGGTTACTCGAAAGACCATTTTCGCCCTCGGTGAACCGCAACATTCTATTGAGGATGATCTTTTCGAGCACCTTCCCCGCCGTGTCAATCAAGCATATTGGTCTATATGCCGACGGGTCTCCGGGTGGTTTCCCCGCCTTTGGCAATAGTACCAGGCTCTGCCTCTTCCAAGCTTCTGGGAAAACTCCCTCGTCCAGGCATTTCTGCATAGCAGACCTGAACATCTCGGGAGCCTCTGCAATAGCTACTTTTAAGGCCAAGTTCGGAACTCCGTCCGGACCTGGGGCCTTACCTACGCTAAGGGACTTAGCTATCCCCGCAAGTTCCACATCGGTGACCCTCTCCTCATCGCCAGCCCCAGTCCCCGGCTGTCCTACGAAAGGAGGCCAAGGACTAGGATCATGACGCGGAAAAAGTCCTCCAATGATCCCCTCCAACATCTCTGGAGATTGCTCTGTAGGAGCCATCACACCTCTCGTCTTGGCCATAACGATCCTGTAGGCGTCACCCCACGGGTTCGTATAGGCACTCTGACAGAGAACCTCAAAGCAGGCCTTTTTGCTTGCTCTTATCTCGGTCTTAAGCGCGGCTTTTGCAGCGGCGAACACCACCCGCCGTTCGTTTCGCTCTTCCTCTGATCGTGCTCGCTGCATCCGCCGCCTAGCCCGTAGGCAGGCGCGGCGCAGGTCCGCAATCGCGTCGGTCCACCAGTAAGCCGGTGGCCTCCCACCGCCAGCTGGTCTACTATTGCCGATACGCTCTTGCATCTGGGGATACCGGAGTACCTGTACAAGATTCTCGGAAGTTACTTTCAGAATCGTGTACCAGTCTACGACACGGAGGTGAGTCGGAAGTGCTTTCACATAACCTCAGGAGTCCCGCATGGTTCCATCCTGGGTCCGGTGTTATGGATTGGCATGTACGACGAGGTGTTGAGGTTAGAGTACCCAGAGGTAGTGGTGATTGTCGGATTTGCCGACGACATTACGCTCGAAGTCTACGGTGAAATGATCGAGGAGGTAAAGTTGACTACCAACCACTCGATCAAGGTTGTGGAGGCGTGGATGCGGTCCAGTAAACTGGAGCTGACTCACCACAAGACAGAGGTGAAGGTTGTTAACAACCTGAAGTCGGAGCAGCAGACGGAGATCAGTGTAGGAGAGTGTACTATCCTGTCAAAGCGCTCCGTCAAACACTTGGGCGTGATGATCGACGATAAGCTTACCTTCGGTAGCCACGTCGATTATGCCTGTAAAAGAGCCTCCACAGCTATTGCGGCACTGTCCCGGATAATGTCCAATAGCTCTGCGGTGTACGCCAGTAAGCGCAAGCTTCTGGCTAGTGTTGCTACGTCCATACTTTGGTATGGCGGCCCGGCGTGGGGAACAGCGCTAAGTACTGAGTGCTACCGACGGAAGCTGGAAAGAACTTACAGGCTTATGTGCCTGAGGGTTGCGAGCGCGTACCGTACCGTATCACACGACGCTCTCTGCGTCATTACTGGTATGGTGCCTATCAGCATTCTTATCAGTGAGGACATGGAGTGCTTCGAAATGCGCGGTTTAGAAGAAAAAAAAAGACCATTCTGTATCGGGGGGCATCGTTAAAGAAAACTTCAAGTACCCACGTTAAAAAACGGTTGCTGCGTAGCCTAGTCCGTTTGCAGAATCTTTGCAAGTCTTTATAAAGAAATATTAACACTAGCCCTAAAGCTTTTCTGGCATCGGTAGTAGTCGAAATACGCAAATCTATAAAACATTAAGCATTTAAGGGCGTAGCTGAAGGGGCAAACACTCGTTTCACTCATCGATAAATTGATATGTTAAATTTAATAATTATTTATAAAATCTAACTTGAGGAGAAATATCAGAGAATACAAATATGACTACCATAATGGCCGACTATGCCGGGGCCCGTGGCGTACTGGCTACACGTTCACTTCATAAGTGGATGGTCATGGCACTTGCACAGCACTTGCAATTTTTCGTCAGTTGCTCTTCACCGACAAACACCCCCCCCCCCCCTCCCCCCCCCCCGAATAATGTTTCACCTAAAGATCTTGCGCCACGTGACAGAGCATATAAATGCCACGTCACTGTAATGTAAGCGGTCATGTTTCTATAAACATTCGTTTTGTTTTACACCGTTCGGGGGAGAGCTAATCCGAAAATAATACAACTTCGTAAATATATTACAGGCAGTGCATTAAAAAGTTTGAATGACTAACAAGGTAATTGTTCTGCTAATTGGTCGAAATCTTAATTTCATAAAACCATACGAAACGATACGAGCCCATTATGTGCTTTGAACCGTGCCTAACAGAAGTGGCAAGTGCCATAATTACAAAGCCGCGTTAAATAACCCGCTCCTTTCTGCCTCTTCCACAATCCTCACTGACTGGCACGAAGTGTGTTAATGAAGAGATAAAATGCCCAAAAACGAGCCCAACAGCTCCAGACCAACGGTTTCATCCCGATCGCCACGCTGCTGCTGCGCTGCATGCCTTCTTTGCTGAGGGAAACTCGGTGGGCAGTGGCGCTAAAGTTCAACGTGCTCGGCGCTCGAATCTCTTGAGTCATGGAACCGAGATCGTATCCAAATCTCGTCGAAACCGCTGCTGCTGCCCAATCGGACCGTGAGAGGCAGCTCCTCGTGCGCGCCGCCGATTACCTTATGCAGGGCTCGCGAAAGGCGGATCTAACAAAAGATTTTTTATATTCTTATGTGGCTGCATACCACACCATCATCATACACATTGATGCACGTTTGTGATGTTTTATGTGCATGGAAACACCTCCAAGGCAGTAAATTTTATCAGGCTCCACAAAAAAACGAGTGTCGGCAATAGAAAAAGGGCAGTACAGTTTCATTTTTCATGCTCCGCAGGGAAACCGGTCAACGAGCCAACCGAGTTTTTCTCGGAATTTTTAAACAAAATGTTTTGGGTTGAATTTCACAGCTCATTGATATTCCGTTTTGTTCGTTGCTCTGCTTAGCTTACGAGCTAACAATGCGACCGATTAAGCAGGTAAATCGCCGAAAATCAGTAAACGGTCATTTTCGTGGATTTGAAGGATTTTGAATAAAATGTATATATTTATTCTGATTTCGAATTAAAACAAAATAGTAGCGAACACCAATTTTGCAAGGTTTAACTCCGGAATCCTGTTCGACTTGCAAGCAAACCATTTCAGTTCATAACACAAAGCCTTAGCAGGATGCGTTGAAAAGAACTGTTAGAACTCACTTGTTCCCTAAAAGAACGACATAGCAGTTCCATTTGGCACGGTAAAGGCTGGGTATGCTGCGCAATGCAGATCCTATTGTGATCCACTAGCCTCTGCCCAGCAACTCCCTACCTCCTCGCGGTACCGGCCGGAAACTATGAGCAACCTTAGGGAAGATCGGGTAACCAACCCCGGTGGGAGCTTTGGTCGTAGGCTGACAGAGAAGGGGGGTTTGCTTCGGCAAACCTGAGCGTCTGTTCTCCAGGAGGAGCGGCTCACAACAGCGTCTGATCCCCATGTCAGAGGCGGCTGATCTACGTCCGAGTGCCAGGGAAGAACTCTAAGCTCAACTGTGCACTATGGTCCTCCGGAAAGTAGGGGGTTGGTGTCAGGCCCTACGAGCCAGCCGTAAAAAAACATTGTAACATTGAAAATCAGCAACAGAATAATACGAACCATGACCAACGGCAACGACGCCAGCGAATAAAAAGGACTTGCGATTGGAAACTCGGTATGTGGAACTGCCGATCTCTCAATTTCATTGGGAGCACCCGCATACTCGCCGATCTACTGAAGAACCGCGGGTTCGGCATCGTAGCGCTGCAGGAGGTGTGTTGGACAGGATCCATGGTGCGAACGTTGAGAGGTAATTTTGCGGGCTTCGTGGCCGTGCGGTTAGATGCGTCAGTCGTTTAGGCGTATTGTGAGTGCCACGGAGTGAGGGTTCGATTCCCGCTCCAGTCGGAGGAAACTTTTCGTCAAACGAAAAATTCCTCACTTGCCCACTGGGTGTTCCGTGTTGTCCGTTGCTTAATGTTAGTGATTGTTCAGTCTGTGCAACCTCTGGTTGAAGACGGTGTAGTGTCTTTTTTTTTTTTTTAAATCATACCATCTACCAGAACTGCGGCAACACACGCGAGCTGGGAACAGCTTTCATAGTGATGGATGATATGCAGAGGCGCGTGATCGGTTGGTGGCCGATCGACGAAAGAATGTGCAGGTTGAGGATCAAGGGCCGATTCTTCGACTTCAGCATAATAAACGTGCACAGCCCACACTCCGGAAGTACTGATGATGACAAGGACGCATTTTTCGCGCAGCTCGAACGCGAGTACGATCGCTGCCCAAGCCACGACGTCAAGATTATCATAGGAGATTTGAACGCTCAGGTAGACCAGGAGGAGGAATTCAGACCGACGATTGGTAAGTTCAGCGCCCACCAGCAGACGAACGAAACGGCCTACGACTCATTGATTTCGCCGCCTCCAAAAATATGGCCATACGTAGCACCTTTTTCCAACACAGCCTCCCTTATCGTTACACCTGGAGATCACCACAGCAGACGGAATCTCAAATCGATCACGTTCTGATTGACGGACGGCACTTCTCCGACATTATCGACGTCAGGACCTATCCTGGCGCCAACATCGACTCCGACCACTATCTGGTGATGTTCAAACTGCGCCCAAAACTCTCCGTCATCAACAATGTACGGTACCGGCGACCGCCACGGTACAACCTAGAGCGACTGAAGCAACCGGATGTCGCCTCAGCATACGCGCAGAATCTCGAAGCCGCGTTGCCAGACGAGGGCGAGCTCGATGAGGCCCCTCTAGAGGACTGCTGGAGTACAGTGAAAGCAGCCATCAACGACGCAGCCGAGAACACCATCGGGTACGTGGAACGGAATCGACGGAACGAATGGTTCGACGAAGAGTGTAGAACGGTTTTAGAGGAGAAGAACGCAGCGAGGGCGGTAATGCTGCAGCAAGGGACTCGACAGAACATGGAACGTTATAAACAGAAGCGGAAACAGCAGACCCGCCTCTTTCGGGAGAAATAGCGCCGCCCGGAAAAAGCGGAGTGTGAAGAAATGGAATTTCTGTGCCGTTCTCAAGAAACACGGAAGTTCTACCAGAAGCTCAACGCATCCCGCAACGGCTTCGTGCCGCGAGCCGAAATATGCAGGGATAAAGACGGAGGCCTCTTGGCGGACGGACATGAGATGATCGAAAGGTGGAAGCAGCACTTCGATCAGCACCTGAACGGCGTGGAGAACGTAGGCACGGGAGCCCAGGGCAGCGAAGGAAACGACGATGCCAGTGCAGCGGAGGACGGGAACGAACCAACTCCCACGCTGAGGAAAGTTAAGTATGCCATACACCAGCTCAAAACAACAAAGCGGCTGGTAAGGACGGTATCGCAGCAGAACTCATCAAGATGGGCCCGGAAAAGTTGACCACCTGTCTGCACCAGTTAGTAGTCAAGATCTAGGAAACTGAACAGCTACCGGAGAAGTGGAAGGAAGGGATAATCTGTCCCATTCACAAGAAAGGCGGCAAGTTAATGTGTGAGAACTTTCGAGCGATCACCATTTTGAATGCCGCCTACAAAGTGCTATCCCAGATCATCTTCCGTCGTCTTTCACTTAAAGTAAATGAGTTCGTGGGAAGTTAGCAAGCCGGTTTCATCGACGGCCGGTCGACAACGGACCAGATCTTCACCGTACGGCAAATCCTCCAGAAATACCATGAATACCAGGTCCCAACGCATCACCTGTTCATCGACTTCAAAGCGGCATACGACAGTATCGACCGCACAGAGCTATGGAAAATTATGGACGAGAACAGCTTTCCCAGGAAGCTGACTAGACTGATAAGGGCAACGATGGACGGTATGCAGAACAGCGTAAGGATTTCGGGTGAACTATCCAGTTCATTCGAATCTCGACGGGGACTAGGGTAATTCGCCAATTGTTGAACGGTTAGTACTGGCATTTTGGTTTTCGTTCGTTTTTCCGTGCATAATTCCACTTTAGTTGAAAAATATCCAGTGAACGTCTAGATCTACTCATCCCTTATACTGCCCATTGAATTTGTATTCCCTTAAATTCCATTTTCTAAGAGAAAATAGAACATTTGTATGGGAAGTCTGTAACCCAAATGTTGAACGCTTCCTTAAGCTAGCTCATCCTAATGTTGGACGGTTCTCGCCAATTGTTGAACGGTTGAAGCTTGTTCGTAATTGATGACGTACAACCCGACATCAACCTATCATTCACTTGTTTTTATTTTGGCCACCAAACCCAACATAGACCCAACAGTTATCCGATGTGAGTCCAACAGTGGTCCAACATTTGATAAAATTTGACCCGACTTTGACCCGACATCCGATATTTTTTCACTCTGGCGGATTTTTTCCGGGTTTTTCGTGTTTTTTGCCCAGCTAGTCCGAGCTAGTGACAATTCATTTAAATGACAATGAATCACTCATTTGAAGAGAGCTCTAGTGGACTGAAATCGTTTTAAACATGACTAGATGCAAAAATGGCTGAAAGGATTTGATTAGAAGCGAAAACGACCTAAGAAAAGTATGCCTTTAAAAGTCCGTGAAACACTTCTGGATACCCATGGGACCCACTCAACTCCTAAGAAAACTCGTGGAACTACCCTGAAATCCCTTGAAAACATGTGGGTTGCTCCTGAACCTCCTGGAATGCCTTGAAATACTCCTGGGACCCCCTTAACACTCTGAATTCCTCTTGAACAACTCTGGAATGCCCTTGAAACCCATTGAAAACCACTGGTATCTTTCTGAAGCCCACTGGAACACCCCTAGAACATCCTTGGAACGCCCTTGAAACCCCATGAAATGCACGGTTAGGTAAAGGTAAAGAGGTAAAGGTAAAGGTAAAGGTAAAGTGAAAAAAAATCTAGCAGTCGTGCTAACATCGTAGGTTATGCCAGTGTTCAACAATTGGATCATGGATGCATAATGATAGTGTGATAAGAAAAATATTTTTTTCAAATTAAATTACAATGAAAATGTGATTTTAAACAATGTTAAACTGTTAAGGACATCCTTCCAGTTCTTGTAACTATGGTGTGCCTTTGATATTTGTGGTTGATTCGCCCGCAAAGCTTATTACGTAACAGCAATTTCTTAACATTAATCTTAAGAATTGTGTAGTTTTCGTGTCATCAGCGGTACTAAATTTACAATCAATTTTTTGACATAAAATATGTATAATTTTGTAAATTATTTAGAGCAATATCGTGACCCACATGTATATGCATCCACATCATACGTTTACGTTGGATGAAAATTACTTAAGTAAGATTTATAATAAAATATTCAGAAACTGTTCAACATTTGGGTAGTGTTCAACAATTAGCGAATTACCCTACGACAAGGTGACGCCCTGGAAGATGTTATGCGACGAGCCGGGCTCAACAGCCGGGGTACGATCTTCACTAAATCCAGCCAATTTGTCTGTTTTGCGGATGACATGGATATTATTGCTAGAACATTTGGAACGGTGGCAGACCAGTACACCCGCCTGAAACACGAAGCAGCAAAGGTCGGACTGGTGGTGAATGCGGCTAAGACAAAGTACCTGCTGGTAGGTGGGACTGAGCGAGACAGGGTAAGCCTTGGCAGCAATGTTACAGGGACACTTTCGAGGTGTTAGAAGAATTCGTCTACCTCGGTTCCTTGCTAACGGCTGACAATAACGTGAGCCGTGGAATACGAAGGCGCATCATCAGTGGAAGACGTGCCTACTATGGGCTCCAGAAGAAACTGTGGTCAAAAAAGATTCACCCCCGCATCAAATGTACCATGTACAAGACGTTAATAAGACCGGTGGTTCTCTACGGACACGAGACATGGACGATGCTCGAGGAGGACCTGAAAGCACTCGGAGTTTTCGAGCGACTGGTGCTAAGGACGATCTTCGGTGGCGTGCAGGAGAATGGTGTGTGGCGGAGAAGGATGAACCACGAGCTCGCTGCACTTTACGGCGAACCCAGCATCCAGAAAGTGGCCAAAGCCGGAAGGATACGGTGGGCAAGGCATGTTGCAAGAATTCCGGACAATAACCCTGCAAAGTTGGTGTTTGCACCTTCGGTCTCTCGTTGGATGCTTGCTATTCGCAGATCTTCTGGAGCAAATCAAGCATTTTGGAGTGTTCGTGCAGTTTTGTGTCATATGGCCTTCACCTCCTTATCGCCTACAAAGCTTGCTCCTCGCAGGGTCTTTGCAGTCCCATGACTTGTATCCTCGTTCTAAACACCTAAAGCAAGCCCTCTGTGGCTCGTGTATGGCCTGTTGGCGTTCAAACCAAACCTTGAGTTTCCTACTTTAAAAAACATGTTAGCTGTATCAAAATGAACTGTGATCCTTTCCGAGCCTTTCCGTAGCCAAAGAGCTGCGGTGGCTACCGGCGGCACCTCGCATACCCAAGTAACACCGAAAACATAATCAGAAGTCTTAAACTAATAATTTTGTCCTATAACAGTTGTTTCAAAGTTTTTCAAAACAAATGTTGTCTTGTATAAGTCATATTCATGATTCCAAAAACTAGTCTTCAATGATCTCTTATTAAAAAGTCGTATTTGAGTAAATATTTTGTCATTTCAAACAAATCTGACATGTTGATATCAATTTTGTTGGATATGTTCTAATAACGTTTATTTTGCCGCAATATGACAAGTCTGATTAAGTTTTATATTTGTCTTGATATGTTCATCAAACACATTCTCGGTAGGGACTTTCGGTTCTTCAGATTTGTGCTCATGAAAATTCGAGCTGTGGCTTCATCATATCTTAACGTTTCGCTAATAAATGCAAATACATTACATTTATTTTTGACATTTTGAAACATGGTTGAATACGGTTATGCAACAAACATTGATTACGCTTTAGAAAAGAAACTGAATTTTTATCCTCAATTAGAAAAAGAAGACGTGTTGTTTGTTTATTGAAAGTTGTCAGAATTATGTACTGTAAAACATACTAAGAAACATTATTAAGTATGCTTTGATTCATATAGAACATGATTATAACATCTCAAATACGTTGCCGAAGCTCCACCTTCTGCGCTTTTTCGGTCATATATCTGTCTAAAAAACGGTTTTATTGTTATGAACCAAAACACAGTAACTGGTCATATTGGAGTCGAAATAATCCCTATAGAACATGTTGTGTTACTTAGGTAGTGCCGTCAGTGATTTCGTTTAGGTTTTAGACAATCAGCGTCGCTTCCGCTGTAAGAGCCCTGACTCTGACACCCTAGCTAAGGACCGTCTCCACCAGACAGCGGCACCTTCACGCCAGTGGTGGAATTACTCTCATCATGAAGCAATTCGCGAGTGTAAAGCCAACACAAGGTTTACTCACGATTCCGAGAGTAAACAGTGTGTGAGTTTATTCGCACCCGCCTGCTTCGTGAGTAAGAAGCAAAACAAAAACAGAAACACTCATGAGTTTTTATCCGTGAAGAAATAGTGGAGGTGCGGGAAGTTTTATTGTGGTTATAATAGCAAATCTAGTGGTTAGCCAATATAAACTAATGCTTTATGCTTCATTGTTCCTGAAAAGCAGCACTGCCAGTCGTTAAAATGCGTTTTCGTCAAAATGCCAAAAAAAAAACTCACGAAGCTTCGCGAATCACATGCGAGTGCTTGCTAGCTTCGTTTACTCACGAACAGGCTTGTCCGCACTCAGCGCATGAAAATTCTGCTCTTTTGATTTACACCATTAAAACCATCGTACCAATGCAATCTTCCTACCTTATCTGATAGAAGGATGTTGAAATATCCTAAATGTCATTTGGAACTGTCAAAAATTTCACCCGGGTGAATTCACCCCAGTGATTTTCTGTTTGCACGCTCAGTGCGGCACTGCGGTGCGATTTTTTGACAGTTTGAAATGACATTTTGGATATTCACACATCCTTCTATCAAGTAAGATAGAAAGATTACATAAATACAATGGTTTTGGTGGTGTAAATCAAAAGAGCAGAATTTTCATGCGCTCAGTGCGGACAAGCCTGCTCACGAATAAAGAAGTGCGAGTATTCTCGGGCCCCTGTTGTTCGCGAGTATGTTTGTTTTGGTTTGTGTCTGCTCAGCTGCAATGTTCGTCATTTTCCATCCCTGCTTCACGCGTTTTGTTACGCTCTGTTTACGTCAGCTCCAAGATCTACGAGTTTTGCATCTTTCCTCATTGCCCTCATTTCCGAGTATTGAACTATTCCGTCTTGAAAACGAGCGTTTGACTCTTCTCACGCTTGGTACCTGCCTTGCTACCTGCGTCACTGTGCTCCTGTTTTTCCAACTAACGCCTTGAAGAATACTGGAAAAACTTGTAATTAGAAGGCACGAAATGTTGCTAATTGGCAAATTGAGAGATGAAATTTGTGAAAAAAATCGCGTTCTGGTGGGATTCGAACCCACGACTCCGTATTCGCTAGACCGGCGCTTTAACCAACTAAGCCACAGAACAGGTAATGGTTCTGCGGAATAGAAAGCCAAACTGACTCCGAAGCCGCACCATGAACACTCCTATTTCACAAACTCATCTCTCTTTTCGGCTTAGATGCCAATCCACAACACACTCCTGTTTGTGCCCACTACCTACAAGTGCGAGCGAGTTATTTATATGAAGCCGAGACTTACTCTCGCACTCCGCATACCTAGCCACCAGGCAGTTTGTTTTGCTGGTGTCTAATTAGTATGCGTCGAGAGCTCGGCACGGTCGGACGCTCGGACGACCGAACTGCGCCAAGTGACGCAAGCAAGGGTACAATGATACATATTGCCCATTTTACTGGCATTTTACCAGGTTAGCTGGTATGTCTGAAACATACTGGAAAAACTTGTAATTAGAAGGCACGAAATGTTGCTAATTGGCAAATTGAGAGATGAAATTTGTGAAAAAAATCGCGTTCTGGTGGGATTCGAACCCACGACTCCGTATTCGCTAGACCGGCGCTTTAACCAACTAAGCCACAGAACAGGTAATGGTTCTGCGGAATAGAAAGCCAAACTGACTCCGAAGCCGCACCATGAACACTCCTATTTCACAAACTCATCTCTCTTTTCGGCTTAGATGCCAATCCACAACACACTCCTGTTTGTGCCCACTACCAGGGTTGCCATTATGCCAGATTTATCTGGCGCTGCCAGATTTTCAGGTGGCAAAAAGACAAAAAGAGAAACCATCGATTTTGCCAGATTTTTTATTTTAAGCCAGATTATTTATTAACGCAACTCCTCCTTGGTTTTTTTAAAAAAATATCTTATCGATCTAGCAATTTTGAGACAACACAAAATTCGGCGTCTTTTACAGTCCGGATTCACTGGTTGGGTCACGACTGCCCCCCGATTAGCGAATCGTGTTCGTTCGTTGGGTCAACTGACAACTGATCAAAATGTTCTAGACACACGCAAGTGACGAGAAATACGTCACGAGATACTCACATACTTGCACAAACGTTCTGTATACAAGAGTTGCGATGCGACGGCGGTCAGACGTCAAATTCGTTTTGACATCGATTTTGACATTGACAGTGCTTTTTAGTTGGGTTTTGCCCCAACCAGTGAACATTCCACCATCGAGACAGCCTATCTAACGAGCCTCCAACGAACGAATCGGCACTGTATCTTCATCTGTTTGCCGAAAATTCGGTAATTTTCTTGCACATTCAAATAAGCATCGATAATTATTGTTGGTTCTCGTTTTTCAGCTTAATAAGATTTAGAGAATATTTGTAATTATGTTGTATAAGTACAAAATTACATTTGCGTTTTTGATACATTTGAAGAAATATGAGTTACACAGCTTGTATACTGTTTAGTTGGTTTGGTGGAAATTGTAGCTATACTCGTGAATAATTCTTGTTCGACTTCGTATTATTGACTTAAATGACTGAGTCGACAAAGAGGGGAAACGGCAATGTATTTTTGCTTTGAATATTCAATGCAGAAATAGTCCAGTTAGCTCTGTTCTTTCTCAATAACTGTAAACATTTTGCAAAACTTTTGTGGGTTTTAGCGACTTTTTCGGGCTTTTTAACCAGCTTTTTTGAGGTTTTTTGGCAAAACTAGTGTCCCTGACTAAAATTTAAGATAATTTTGAACTACTGATAATGATTTTTATCATACTACACATGAAATTGTTTTGAAGGCATTCCAATCTAATAAAACAAATATTATTTAACACTGCTTTATTATTCAAATCATAAATTCAGTACAAATTTGATCAAAGTTAAGGATTTTCTTAGCAACTTGGAGTGCCAGATTTTGCCAGATTTTTAATTACGGACTTGCCAGATAAGTTCAAAAATGTAGTGGCAACCCTGCCCACTACCTACAAGTGCGAGCGAGTTATTTATATGAAGCCGAGACTTACTCTCGCACTCCGCATACCTAGCCACCAGGCAGTTTGTTTTGCTGGTGTCTAATTAGTATGCGTCGAGAGCTCGGCACGGTCGGACGCTCGGACGACCGAACTGCGCCAAGTGACGCAAGCAAGGGTACAATGATACATATTGCCCATTTTACTGGCATTTTACCAGGTTAGCTGGTATGTCTGTTCTGTGGCTTAGTTGGTTAAAGCGCCGGTCTAGCGAATACGGAGTCGTGGGTTCGAATCCCACCAGAACGCGATTTTTTTCACAAATTTCATCTCTCAATTTGCCAATTAGCAACATTTCGTGCCTTCTAATTACAAGTTTTTCCAGTATGTTTCAGACATACCAGCTAACCTGGTAAAATGCCTTGAAGAAGCTAACGCTTTGTTTCTTCAACCTCTTTTTTATCAATCAGGGTTTATCGGGGTTGACGACCTAGCCTTGCGAGCGCCACATGATAGCTCTTCGCCTGACGGCTGCCTCACACGTTTTTGCGACAGCTTCACTATAGGATATCAGGCGGACAAAAACCAGAAAAGTGACTTCCACTAATGCTTGTTCTGAAATTTTCTATCGATAATAAACATATAAACTAAGAGAAATCTAGAATTTCAAGTTTCTAGCTGATGTAGTTACAAAGATATTGAGTATCAAAGCTGAGTAAAGCTAAAAAATGTAATTTTCGCAAAAAAAAAAACAACACATGATTTCAAATCGATATTTTCTAATTAATTATCATCACTATCTATTGGTTTCAATACATCATTGGTAAGATAATGAAGCAAGCTTTCCAACAAGCACGTGGTTTTGTGAAATAATTGAACCATTGTATGAAAAAAAAAGTACAAGAAGAAGAAGAAGTTGAAAAAGGCATGAGCAGGGCTGAAAATCGTCGCCGTACGACCAAAAAGTCGACGACGAGAACGAAAACTAGATCGTCATCGTTGCTCGTTCCCCATCGGATGACTCATTCAAGCCAGCGAATCGTCGTGAAGGGCTTGCGTCGTGACGAAAACAAAATCTTCATTCGTTTTGTTTCGCTCTTCGTCCAAGTGCGTCTAGCCGACGAAGTCAATGCTGCCACCAGCAACACAAAAAAAAGATTTCAATTAAAAAAAAACGGCACCTGGAATCAAACAACGGACCTCTAGATTGCCAATCCAGCACTCTTACCAACTGAGCTAGTGAGGTTTCACACCACCGTAAGTGCCGAAACGCCAATAAAAGCTATTCCCAGTTGGCGTTCGCTTGGACCGTCGTCGCTCGTTTTCAGAGAACAAAGAGGACGACGAAAAAGTTGGTGGGTGACTATTTATGATTGAGCTTCGTCGTGAAGCCCGCAATCGACGACGAAAAGGCTAATCGTCACCGTTGTTCTTCCGGACGAAGAGTGTTTTATTGTTATCTTCACGCAGTGGTGACGAGAAGGACGATTGTCAACCCTGAGCATGAGATTCAAATTTTGATAATCGGCATCTTTTTTTTTTTTTCAAACATTCCCAAGCTCAAAATCAGTTGATGGTCAAGCTTTAGATCTACTCTAATGATTTTGTATGCGAAATGCTGCGGCAAATTGCGGTCTTGGGAGATTCATCGTTTTTTACGCACGAGACCGCCCGGGCGCACCCCTTGAGATTAAACGACAATTCTCAAACATTCTAAGCAAATTTCCTTGGAATTCATTTTTGAAAGTAACTACACAATAGTACTAATCGATCTAAGCACAAAAAAAAAAAACAAAATAAAAATTTAAAAAATAAAACAAATTCAAACTTTTTATATATTATCAGTTTCGCCATTTTCAAAACTTAGTCGTGATGTTTAAAAATGTTCATAAACAATATATTTTTGTCGAACCAACTACAGAATACTAATAAATCCTCGAAAATATGACGAAAATATTTTTGTCCGCCTGCTTGTATGGGAATCCCCCATAGTGGGCTTGTCGTAAGCAATCGCGTCCAACGAACTCTTAGGGCTACCTGTGGATGGGAAGCCCTCCGTCTAGGTAGACTTCAGCATCTTCAACTTTACTCTAATTGTTTACCCGACTACCTATCGCGCAAGAATACAAAACTAAGGTTAACAGAGAAGAAAGAAAAGCTAAATGATCTGATGAAAAAATAGAAGCTAAATGATCTGATACAAAAAAGCGTAACGGAAGGGGGAAGGGGGAGGGGGGGTTGTTAGAACATGACGATTTTAGCGTTGCGTTCTAAATGAATGCTATAAGTTTTGTTTTATGGCTTTTGACTCAAGTGGTCAGTATTACATAAATGATGAAACTATTTCGCGTCAATAGAAAAAATCTAACACATTTTGAAATTATTTTGTTACAAAAAATGTAGCAAATACTACAATAAATGTGTAACGATATTTTGTTATAGGCAATTATTTTGATATGCATAATGTAACAAATGCTGTTATATATCTTTTTGAATAAATAATACAAGTTTTGAAATAGTTTTGTTTTTAAAATAATAACAAATTTTGTTACAATTTTGTTATGGTAATTCACATATACGAATCCTTCCAACAAAATTATATCAAATTGTGTTATTTCTAACAACGGTTGTAATAATTTTGTTATAATCTTGTTAGGAGCTTCTGGTCGGGTACCACTGCCGCAGTTGCCTTGAGCTTATTACGGTCCTGCTTGGCTGGCATCGGGAAGAACAAGATCGCGAAGCGATGGAAGAGCTGTACCGCGCTAAGGACACACGAAAGTTCTTCGAGAAGCTGAACCGTTCGCGCAGAGGCTTTGTACCACAAGCCGATATGTGCCGAGATAATCACGGGAATATTTTCACGAGCGAGCGTGAGGTGGTCGAGAGGTGGCAGCAGCATTACGATGAGCACCTCAATGGCGACGTTGCAAGTACTGAAGGAGGCGTGGTAACAGATCTAGGAGTATGTGCACAGGACGAAAAACTCCCGGCCACTGACCTCTAAGAGATTGAGGAGGAGGTTGACCGGTTGAAAAACAACAAAGCCGTTGGAGCAGATCAACTAGCAAGCGAGCTTCAAAAATACGGTGGAGAAGCACTAGTGACAACACTACACCGGGTCATTACCAAGATTTGGGAGGCGGAAGTATTACCGGAGGAATGGATGGAAGGCAACGTGTGTCCCATCTACAAAAAGGGTGACAAGTTGGATTGCGGGAACTATCGCGCGATCACACTACTGAGCGCTGCCTACAAGGTACCCTCTCAAATTTTATGCCGCCGTCTATCACCGACTGCAAGAGAGTTCGTGGAGCAATATCAGGCTGGATTCATGGGTGAACGCGCTACAACGGACCAGATGTTCGCCATCCGCCAGGTGTTGCAGAAATGCCGCGAATACAACGTGCCCACACATCACTTGTCCATCGATTTCAAATCGGCGTATGATACAATCGACCGAGAACAGCTATGGCAGATTATGCACGAATACGGATTCCCGGATAAACTGATACAATTGATCAAGGCGACGATGGATCGGGTGATGTGCGTAGTTCGAGTATCAGGGACACTCTCAAGTCCCTTCGAATCTCGCAGAGGGTTACGGCAAGGTCATGGTCTTTCGTGCTTGCTGTTCAACATTGCTTTAGAGGGTGTAATTAGGAGAGCGGGGATAAACACGAGTGGAACGATTTTCACGAAGTTCGTTCAGCTGCTTGATTTCGCTAATGATATTGATATTATTGCTCGTAAATTTGAGACGATGGCGGAAACGTACATCCGACTAAAGAGTGAAGCCAGACGAATCGGATTAGTCATTAATGTGTCAAAGACAAAGTACATGATGACAAAGGGCTCCAGGGAGGAATCACCTCGCCCGCCACCCCGAATTTATATCGACGGTGATGAAATCGAAGCGGTTGAAGAATTTGTATACTTGGGCTCACTGGTGACCGCCGACAACGACACCAGCAAAGAAATTCAGAGGCGCATTGTGGCTGGAAATCGTGCTTACTTTGAACTCCGCAGAACTCTACGATCGAATAAAGTTCGCCGTAACACGAAGTTAGCCATCTACAAAACGCTGATTAGACCGGTCGTCCTCTATGGGCACGAAACATGTACCCTACATGCAGAGGACCAACGCACCCTTGGAGTTTTCGAACGGAAGGTGTTGCGTGCCATCTACGGCGGAGTGCAGATGGAAGACGGGACTTGGAGAAGGCGAATGAACCACGAGCTGTATCAGCTGCTGAGAGAACCAACCATCGTCCATACCGCGAAAATCGGGAGGCTACGGTGGACGGGTCCTTCGCAGAGTGCGTAACCTGCGGATCCTTCGCAGAGTGCGTAACTGGAGGCACATAGCCATGGCCTGAGTAGAGTGGAGACGACTCCTATGTACAGCAGAGGTCACTCAGGCCTTAGTCTGACCGTTAAGTAAAGTAAGGTACGTTATGAAATATTTTATTTCTATTTTTCCTTGTTTTGCCACTGACTTCATCTTTCAATCATATCTTCATACTTATCACTGCAACGCAATACACTATTAACTACTTTTGAGAGTGTTCACCAAGTCGGTTTCTTCAACCGAACAACTATTTTCGAGGCTTGTAATACATGTAGACCGTTTGTGGGTCATGAAAGCCACACAGTGCCTAAGAAAATAAAAACAATAAGCAACCAGTAATGTATACTCGTCTTGCTCTGCTCGACGCGTGCAGGAAACCACGACATTCCGGATTTTATGAGTCGGCCGGATATCAAGTATGTAAGTGCGAGTTAATAGGGTGGGCTACATAAGCTTCATTATTTTGCCCTGAAAACGGTTTTACTGATATGAAATTAACCTGAGATACGAGGTGATTCAGCCTGAAAATCTAGAGAATAAAGGAAAAAAAAATAATAATAATAACCTGAGATTTCCAGTTGTATATATGGATGATAGACTGAAAACTATTTATAATCAACTGTACTGAACCTCAAAACTTTTGTTGTCGCAAATGTTTAGAAAAGGTAAATATTCATTTGACGATTTAAAATACTAACAATTAACTTCCAAAGTATTATTTTGTATTAAAAGAGACTAGAAGAGGTTCCTATAACTATCATAAAACCAAAATAAAAGGTATTGGGTTTTATGACGGTTGTGAAAATTTCTACAAGACTAATTGGGCATCAAAATAAAACTTCGGTTTACTCACTTCGCTTCTACAAGAGTAAAAAAACGATCAAATTTCTTATTTTTTCACTGCTTGTGTAAATCGTTGGGACAATGGATGAATTTCGTATGCGACCTTCAGACTTATTCAGTGTTAAGTGCTTAAATTGAACAACATTCATGGCATGATCGTCACACCCTAGTCCGGCGTAGGCAACGAAGAAGATAGTCCACGGGACGGCGAAACGAATGCAGACGGATTCGCAGTGCAACAGCACTTGCAGCTCGTCCACTAACCAACAACCCATTAGTAGACAGTGCAGTGTGTGCTGTGTTGTGGAATGCCAACGAGCATCAGTTTATGGTTATGTTTATGCTCATTCACAAGTTCACAGACTATAGGCTTTTTCGCCCTCTGTATATCAAGGTAGGGTGCATGTGCATACTTGAGACTTATTGAAAAACATGCAATCTAGATAACGAATCGATTAGTGTTAGCCAATTCCAAGAGATGAACAAAATATTATTAAGGGTATGAGCATTGAGCACTCTTCTTCAGCCTATGTCCCCATGTTCATCCCATTCCAAAAACAGGCGGTTTGGGCACCGAATGTTTTCGTTCTACTTGTTATCATGCATGCTCACTCCTAACAAAAATACAAAAATAATAATAATAAAAAATAAAGCAAATAGCGCTTATTAGCTTCGTAATCGATAAAATAAATATGGGAGCACTTTGCTGAAGTTCTGTTCCATTTCCCCACAAAAAATAAATAAATAAAGAAAAGTTTTTAGAAAACCTTTACCTAGTTTCAATATATGCAGACGATACAGTAAAGTACGGCCTCGTGGTCGCGAGAATCTCACATTCGCTCTGTATGCGGATGACCATGGGCTCAATTCATAGCCACGCCACTAAAAACTGTTCGTCAAACCAACATAACCGTCGATTAACACCCTCATCTGAGTACGTGATCTAATAAAACCATATCTGTGTTGGCAAATTCACAAAAATCCTTCGATGAGTGATTTAGATTAGTGGAGCTGTCAGTTTTTACGTGAATTGCGATTTTTTTTCCATTCGAATATTGCATAGTTGGTTGCTTTGTTACACGAAAAATTAAGATCACCTAATTTTGAGATTCAATATACTGAAAAGTAAGAATAGCAAAGATATGGATGTTATTAAAACAAACAGAGCTGCATCAAATTATTATTATCGAGTTCTAAACAACTAAGCTGACACGGTAAGCTCGATTAACGATCATTACCATTACCAATAAGTAGTGAAATTTCAAAATTAAGAAATTCATTCTAGGGTTCTCTGGAAATTATTTAAAGAATTCCTGTGGGAATTTTTCAAAACATTGCTTCGATAGTTCTTGAAGATCTTCCACCGGGAGGTCTACCAGATGTTCATTGAAGTTTTTCATTTCAAATTTTCATTTCTGTGCATTTTAACTACTGCTAATTATACACTTTATTCATTGAAGTGTTCTTCCAGATGTTCCACTTTGAAGTACACGGAACCTCTTTTTATGCAGATTATTTTTATACACTTTTAACTTATGCACCTTTTTATGCCCTTCATGAAAAGAGGGAAAGCTACTCAGAATCAATACTTCACATAAGAAAATTTAATAATGACGATAGCTATTGCAACGGCGATCAGGTGTTTTTAGGAGAGAGCATAGGGGAGTTTTCAGAAAGGAGATCTCAGGGGGTTTTTCGGAAGACTGAGAGGGTCTAAGAAAGCATTGCAGAGAGTTTCAGAGGATTTTCGACGGGTTTTGGAGGCGTTATAGGTACATTTCCGGAGGGTTTCAATGGTGTCACGTCTGAAGGTTTGGGGGTCCGAGTGGGTTTCAAAGCGGGTTTCGAAAGCATTTCAGAGAGTCTCAGGGCATTTTTGGCTGGTTTCAGCAATGTTGCGGAGGCGTTTATGGGGGAAGCATTTCAGGAAGTTTTATAGCATTTGCGGCGGGATTCAAAGACGTTACTGAAGCGTTACGAAGAAGTTTTCAAGAGTGTTGGAGCGTCTCAGGTGCATTAGGAGGGGTCCCTACGGGGTTTTAGGGGAATTTTTGAGGCATTTCAGGACGTTTCAGAGCATTTTCGGTAAGATTCAGTTACACCTCTGCAGGCGTGTAAGGGGTTTCGGAGGTTCTCAGGTGCGTTACATAGGGTCCGAGGTAGTTTTAGGGGAATTTTGGAGGCATTTCAGAAAGTTTCAGCGCATTTTTGGCGGGATCCAAGGTGCGGTACCTGGGGTCTAAGAGGGTTTCAGGGAGATTTTGGAGCAATTTCAGGAAGTTTTTGGTGGAATTCAGAGGCGTTACGGATGCGTTTTCGTAGATTTTTTAGGGTACCGGGTACGTTACATGCGGTCCGAGGGGTCTTAGGGGGATTTCAGCAGAATTTCCAGTTTCAGAAGATTTACAAAGAACCCATCACAATATCTCTTGATACACCTCTGAAATGCCCTATGATTTAAGGGTGTTCTTGAAACCCCTTAATACGACCCTGACCTGAAGTGCCTCGAAATGCCCCTGAAACCTCCGCAGACCCAATGAAACGCCCTTGAAATCATAATAATGAATTTGAAATGACCAATAAAGATTTAAGGACGCCTTTAAGGGGCTCCAGAAAACCCCTTTAAACGCCCCTGAAATGCTATCAAACGCCCTTAAAGCCTCTAGGAACGCCCCTTCAGTTTTTCTGAAATCCACGGAAACTCTCTGAAATGACTCTGGAATGACTCTGAAATTCCTTGAAACGCTACTCAAACCACTTGTAACATGCCCTTTAGAGGCTCCAGAGATCTCTTGAATTACCTCTAACCCTCCTTGTGCATTAGGGTCATTTTTGACCCAAATCGTGCACTATGACAGCGAGCTGTTGCCAACGTGATAAAATTAGGAAGGTTAAAGCCTGAATTCCCCGTAATCCCATTTAAATACCAACAAAACCCGACAGAACGCCCTTAATAGGCTCCTAAAATCCCCTGAAACAACCCCATGAAACGCCCCTGAAGCCTCTTGGAACCCCTATTTTTTTGGGCTATTTGGGAACTTTCCCTTAGTCCCACCTCAAATACCCAGGAGCAAGACATGTTCTCGTGAGCTAGATCACCTCAATAAGGCCTTAACTTAGTTTGTACACAAATTTCCCTCTTTTTAAACCTTTTTTTTAATTTATACACATTTTTAATTTATGCACCCCCAGCCATGTGCATAAGAAGAGTTTCCAGTGTATTCCAGAAATGGTTCTGTTCATTTTTCAAACAACTTTAGTAACGTTTCAGAGCGATGTTGTGATAATTCTTACAGGAATGGCTCTGGAATAGCTTTCAGAAGTTATTCAAGTTACTCTGGGGAATATTCAGTCTTCCTGAAGTGACTCGAGAAATTCCTCCAGAAAGAATTCCCCTGGAGTTCCTTTAGAAGTTCTTCCATAAACTCTCTCAGAAGTTCGACAGAAATTCGTCCAGTAACATCGCTAGGAATTTATGCAAGGGTTTCTCCATAAATTTTAGCAAAAGCTTTTCGAGCTATTCTTCTTCTTCTTCTTCTTCTTATTTTTCTTCTTCTTCTTCTTCTTCTTCTTCTTCTTCTTCTTCTTCCTCTTCTTCTTCTTCTACTAAGAGTTTTTTTCGGAATTTTGAAGGCGTTCTCTAAGGAGCGCTCCAGGAATTCCTCCTAGAAATCCAAGAAATTCTCATAGGACTTCCTACAGAATGTTTTTTTTTTTTCAGAAATTCTTCGAATCAATTCGATTCGATCAGAATCTTTTCCCAAAATTTTATCAAGGATAATTCCTTCAGCAATTAATCGAACAAACTTTTTAGGAATTCCTTGAAGGAGTTCTCCAATTCCTCCTTCAAGAGTTTCTTCAGGATTTTGCCCAATCCATTCTGATATTTCTCAATAAATTTTTGCAATGACTCTCTCAGAAAAGCTTTTCTTCGAGCATTTTCCCAACGATTAATTTAAGTGCTTTTTTTTCAATTATTATCCAAGGACTGCTTAGCAAACTCCTCAAGAGTTTGCTTCGCAAATTCTTCAAATTCATGCAAAAACTTTTCAGAGATTATTTCAAATATCCCTCTTGAATTGTTTCGATTATTTATCCTGAAATTCTCCCAAGAAAGTTTTCCCGAGAATGCAACAAACATTTTTTTCCTAGAGAAATGTTTGGAAAAAAAAACTCCTGGGAAAACCTTTAAAAAATTGATTAAAAAATCATTGGAGAATTTTCTAAATGAATCATTGTAAAGATTCCTTGATAAATTATGGAATGAATTTCAGTATGGAGAAACCATTGTAATATTTCCTGCAGGATTCCCTAAAATATTTTTTGAAGAAAAGCTATGAAAATTCATTGATAAACCAGTGGAGAGATTTTCGAAGAGTCCTCATATAAATTTGGAGTTCTTATATAAAGGCGAGTCCTTTGAAGATTTCATTGAAGAGGTTTTGTAGAAATTTCACAGTTGTGAAATTGTAGGAATTCCTCGAAATATTTTTTGGATGTTTTTTTTTAATATGCGGGCGAGTGCATTATTGATTTCCAAGAGAAGAAAAATGTTTGAAGAATCGTGGAAGAATTTTCGGAGGAATCATAGAGAAAAAAAAAACAAACAAAACAAAATAGAAAAAAAAAATTTGATAAAAACATGTCTTGAGAAAGTAATTGTGTTGAAACTTCCAGAAGTATACTTGGAAGAATTCCAAGAAATTCAAGGAACAAATGCTGGAAATTTTGGATTTCATGACAAATTAATTCAATAATTATCGAACATGTAATTGACATAAATGCCAAATAAAGCATTACCAAAATTTCTGCAAAGTTTTTGGAAGACTTCTTGAAAAAATCCTTGTAATGAAATCTAAGAAAAATCCTTGAAATATTTTCTTGGGGAGTCAAAAAAAAAGTCACAAAAGAGCTTTTAAAAATACAGAAGGAATACTTGAAAGATTTTAGGGAAAAATCTTGGAAATATTCTAGAGAAATCCTTCAAAAAAATCCTGTAGAAATCTTTCCAGTATGGAAACGATATTTTCGGAAATTTTTGTCCAGGAATCCAAGAAGAAAAATTCCAGAAGAATAACCGAAAGAACCCTTTTAAAGAAATCTTGCATTAATCCTACGCAGGCTGTGTTTGGAATACTAGTAGAGCAATTATCAAATTATCATCTAAGGAAATTATGGATTTTTTTCTGGAAGAAATTCTGGATTTCGGAGGAGTCTTACGATAAGTTCTTGAATGAATGTTTATGATTATGCCTGTGAAGTCCTTAGAATAGTTTCAAGATTGAGGCGTGGAAAAAAAACGAAAAAAAATCTATGGAGAGTTTCCAGAAGAACTTTTGAAAAGAATACCGAAAGATTCTTTGGAACATTGCTGTGACGATTTTAGAAAGAATTACTGGAGGACTTCCTAAAAAAGTTTCTCCCGTAATTTTTGGAAAAAATCTTCATGGATGTTTTGCAAGTACAGTTTTGGACAGAATAAAGTATGCATTTGTTGTTTGCCATACAAAATACTCATGTTTATCGTTGAATCTCAGTTTCTAATGCACCGATTGATCAAAAATTTTGTCTGGACTGGACATCCATTGTAACTTGAGGTTTGGTCGCAAAACTCCTATTTCAAGAAAAATAGCTGAATTGCGATTTTTTAAATTATTTTGTAAACGAAATGTTTTAAGTAAACGGTTTGTTCAGAAAAGTTATCAGGAAAAACATGTTTGCCTAAATATTGGAATTTCGGAATTATTCCAAAATCATTTTTTTAATTTTTCTCGAATTTTTGAAATATTGCATGGAATAGTCTAACTTCTGTAATACTACTATTGAAAGAATATTAACCCTGTAATACCCAACCCCGCCTTTAGAAGGGGTATAGTTTGAATAAACATTTATATTTTGGCTGGTATTTGGGACTGTTCTGTATATCTCAAAATGTTTTTGGTGTTTGAGAGCGTATTTACATTAAAAAAAAACATTGAAAAAATGATGTTTCGGTCATTTTTCAGATGTCATTGTTTCTTTTGCATTGAATAGCAACAATTAGCATATATTCAATTTTTCCTCAATCATTCTATTTCAGTTAAAGAGTTTAGAAGCGTTGAATACACTCTAAAATTATTTGCTTTAAAATTACATGGAAAATAACATTTTCCATGGAAAAAAATAAAAATATTTTAACAATATGTAATAATAAAACCTCAAAATGCCTCTTTGAAAATCGATATCCCAAATTGGCTCCCAGGAAAAATATGAAAATATAGAGATGTTAAAAAATAAAAATTGGAAATATCAAAAATTAAGATTCAGAAAATTGCGAATGATGCTAAATCACCTTCCAAAACATGCTTAAATCGATTTGAGATGGCGAAAAATGATATTTAGATTAAAATCAGGAATTTGGGTATAAGAGGGTTAAGAACTATTCACTCGTTTTTCTAAAACCATTTCCAGCATGAATCATTTGAGAAATTCCTGAAAGATTTTTTTAAACTGTTATCATGGTTGATTCTTTCAAAACAATTATCACAGAATCCTCAAAAAACGGAATTTCTGGAAAAATCATTAGAAAATAACCTGAAGAATTATTTTAACTGATAATAATTTCTGGAGAAATTATACCAAAATTTCTGGCGAGAGTCTATGAACTATGGAGAACTCGTAGGAAATATTCCATTAAAATTTCACGAAACAAATTCTTAAAAGGATTACTTTGAAGAATTTTTGACGAATTCTTGCAGGAAATCCTTAGCATACTTTTGGAAGAGTTCCAGGAATAAATATTGGATTAATTCCCAGAGGTATCTCTAGGGATACTTCTGGAAAAGTTCATGGACCCTTTTCAATAATACCCAGAAATTTTTTTCTGAAAATTATCGGGGAAATTCTAGGATTTTTTTTGCGGAGCAATTCTTGGAAGTATTTTTGGAGAAACCCTCTTAAAAAATCCTGCGGAGGAATGCTTGGAAGAATTGCTGGAAAATATTCCCTTCCCAAGTAACACACATGTTCTATAAAAGTTACGACAGCGCAAGTTTTGGTTGTATAGAAGTTTATTTTACGTTATTTCAACACAATGTTAGAATTACGTAAAATTAACTTCTATACAACCAAAACTTGCGCTGTCGTAACTTTATTATAACATGTGTGTTGCTTGGGTTAGTACGAATAACTGGATAGAAAAATCCTCGGAGTATTTTCTAGGAGAGTCTCTGATGGTTTTTTTGCCTTTCTCGTACACTAAGTGTACTGGAAAGGCTATATGTTCACTCCAAAATTGACTTTTTGATAGAAGGCCCGGAGGGTCAAATCACATATACCAATCGACTCAGCTTGACGAATTGAGGTGATGTCTGTGTGTGTGTATGTGTGTGTGTATGTGTGTCGTGTGTGTACAAAAAAACTCACATCACTTTTTGGCAGTAAACCTCATCCGATTTCAATGATCGACGGTTCATTCGACGCGGAATCTGGTCCCATTTTTTCCTATTGAAAATGATTCGGATCGGTTCAGCCGTTCCGGAGATATGGCCATTTAGGTGTTCCGGAACGGTACCCCAGGAAGGGACCAGATATGAAAATGCATCAAACCTATGCATGCGACACATCAAACCACGGCATTTTCGATAACCTGACGAGCGGTAAGCAGAAAAATAGTCTAAGACCACATCTGAACCGGTAGTGTTCCCGAACCGGTTCTGGGCGTCCCGCTGGAAGTGGCCAGATATACAATTGTACCAAACCTATGCATGCGACACATCAAACCACGGCATTTTCGATGACCTGATGGACAATGAGCAGGAAAACCATCTCAGACCATATCTGAACCAGTAGTGTTCCGGAACCCGTTCCGGGGTTCCCGCCGATGTAATTAAATCTGAAAGAGAAACAAACCCGTACATGCGTCACATCAAATAGCGGCTTTTTAGATTACCTAATGAACGGTCAGCAAGTGTTTCGGAATCGGTTTTGAGTGGCCGGAAGAGGGCAAATGTAAAAGTAAACCAAATCCAGGCATGCGACACATCAAATCGTGGCTTTTGCGATAACCTGATGAACAGTTAGCTAGAAAATAACCTTACGTCACACTAAAGACAACTGGTAGTGTTCCGGAATTGGTTCCGAGAGTCCCGTCGAAATTGTTAAATCCTGCATGTGACACCTTCAATTTGCAGCGTTTTTGGTTAACCGATGAGCAGTTAACAAGACAACAATGTTAGACCATATTTGGTTCAGCCGGTAGTTACCCGGAATCAGATCCGGGTAGTAAAATGTAAAATTTAACCAAACCCATGGATGCGGTACATCAAATCACGACCAGTCTTGTAAACATTCGACACTTTTTACTACCTTCATTTCATTGCCGCAGTCGGCTTTGTTACATTCGTGCGCTATCGTTACCTCTTACCTACACACAACACGAGCAGTAGAACGAAGATCAATAAACATAGGAAAGGGTCAAATCAATGTCATCTGACACGACGACATGTGTCAAATTCTAGCTTTACGCAAAGATTTTGAGCCAATTCCGATTATGAATGTTAATATTAGTTTATTATTGCCTGTTGCATTGAATACGACACACAGATGGGCAACATAGCCTTATTATGGAAGAAGACAGGAATAACAAAAGCCGAACCGTCTCCCGAAGCCGCTATCGTGGTGAATTGCCATTCGTTTGACATTTTTGTTTCGAACAGTAGTTTGATTGTTTGTGTTGCGAATATCGGAGACAAAGGAGGCCGAATATCGACGAAAAGGTTCAAATGACTGTGATCTCTAACAAGACTGATCACGACTTATCGACAACCTGATGGAAAAATAGTGTCAGACCACATTAGATTCCCGGTAGTGTTGCGGGTTCAGCTGAGGCTTCGAAAGTGGTTAGAAGTAAAAGTGAAGCAAACCTATTCATGCGATATATCAAATCGCGGTGATTAGGTAAAGGTGAATAAATAGCAATAAAATATTCTCAGACCATAATTGGGACAACCGATAGTGTCATGGTCCATGACTCATGGAATCAGATCCGGCTATCCATCCCACCGGAAATTATCAAATATAAAAATGAACCAAACCCATACATACGACACATCAGATCGCAGATTTTTTGATAATCTAATGAACGGTTAGCAAGAAAATAGCCTTAGATCACATTAGAGACTAGCTGTTGTGTAGCACAACCAACGTTCATATGAAAATTAAATCGTGGCTTCCCGGATAAAAACTAACCATAGGGTGTTTGGTGAAAACCATTCCTGCACCAAACAGTGTACCAGCTACAATAAAGTGTATTGTAATGAAATGGTTCGCAATACTTCATTTACATTGGATTTTTATGTAACAATATATCATACTGTTTTTCTTACGTTTAAACCATTCACTTTTCCGAAACAATATTTTTCCGTGAATTTTTAATTGTTTATTCAGTTTAAGATTTTTTCCGTGCTTTGTTTTGTTGATGTTTGAGACTTTTTTGATGCAAAGGAAAAGAAAGAGAAAAAGGTGAATAAGTTGAAACATCAATTTAAAGTCAATAATATGTTTAAATCAGTGGTAAACCAGATGTCCTAAGAACTGCAAGTCCAAGCAGGGGTCCAAGAGATATGGCGGGCTAGGTGTGAAGAGTGCGATGAGAGAAATACGAATGTAGGCCAACCCGGGAAGATGCAGGTCAGATTACCGTAAATCAGTGGATGAGTTCAATACTATTCTTTCGGTATTTGCATTTAGGGGAGTTTTCTCCTCTTCTCTCATGTGAACTTGCCTTCGACCACAATCGAATCTAATGCGATTGACAAACTCTTTGACGTAGAGCCATCTTTAACATATGGACTGGACAGAACACTGAAATGACTTCTAATATAGGTTCGTCTGCGGGTTCGCTTTTTAACCTAACTTATATTTGAATCGAACTTGACATTTTCTCATCAGTTGTTATGTATTCCAAACTTTAGTCAAACTGGTGCCTCAATATTGCAATAACAGTTAAGCACGCTGTAATGATACTTATGTACCTCGTCACCCACTTCATGCAACTACATTAGTGGTCTAATAACACTTAGCGCGCTTGGCATAGTTCCATCATGCCGCTCAGAGTGTTGCCACAAATAATGCTTAGGTTGCAAAACCCGGTTATCTGGCTGGTGGGGCATGGGAGCTAAAGCTTCAACTGTTAATGCAATCAGAGACTACTCAGACTTAGACGTGGGCGATCCTATATATGAAGGGTTATCCAAAACGCTCTGGAGAATTCCCAAAGCGCATTCTTATAAATCTAGTAAGCCTAAGGTGCCATTAACAGGAGGAAAATGACAAGATAATATAACAATTTATGATTTATGTAATGTAAAACAATACAACATAACAAAAGAGAACCATTCCAAAACCATTTGATAAAATGTATAATCGATAGTGAAATTACAATTAAAAACAATTTATTTACGGTACATTTTATTGTTTGATACCAATCATGTACCATACAATGTGCGGTATATTTAAACCCACGTATCAGTATTTTGAACAATTCATTAACAATAAAATGTATGGTTTTGCAAAAAAATATATATGGAGAAAAAGATTTTTTTATATTGTTACGATACTTAACAACCTGTATAATATATTGTAAAAATCTTATTTACAATTCACGGTATAGTGTTCTACATTACATCTTATTGTTTTTGTATTTTTATTTTTACAGTGGTGTCTATTGTAAAAATATGGTTCTAAATAGTACTGTTACAATACAACGTTCGGTTTTTCTACTGTATTTTTTATTCGGGTTTGTTTAATGGCCTGATAAACGTTAGGTATGAACAACAGTGACGAATAGGTCAAAGTTCTCATATGGTAATTCGCTAATTGTTGAACACTACCCAAATGTTGAACAGTTTCTGAATATTTTATTATTAATCTTACTTAAGTAATTTTCAGCCAACGTAAACGTATGATGTAGATGCATATACATGTGTGTCACGATATTGCTCTAATTAAGTTACAGAATTATACATATTTTACGTCAAAAAAATTGATTGAAAGTTTTGTACCGCTGATGACACGAAAACTGCACAATTCTTAAGATTAATTTTGAGAAATTGCTGTTACGAAATAAGCTTTGCGGGCAAATCGACCACAAATATCAAAGGCACACAATAGTTACAAGAACTGGAAGGATGTCATTAGCAGTTATACATTGTTTAAAAACACATTTTCATTGTTATTTAATTCGAAAAAAAATATTTTTCTTATCACACTATCATTATGTATCTATGATCCAATTGTTGAACACTGGCATAACCTACGTTGTTAGCATGACTGCTAGAATTTTTTTTTTTCACTTTACCTAACCATGCATTTCATGGGGTTTCAAGGGCGTTCCAGGGATGTTCTAGGGGTGTTTCAGTGGGCTTCAGAAAGACTCCAGTGGTTTTCAATGGGTTTCAAAGGCGTTCCAGGCGTTCAAAAGGAATTCAGAGTGTTAAGGGGATCCCAGGAGTATTTCAAGGCATTCCAGGAGGCTCAGGTGCAACCCACGGGTTTTCAAGGGATTTCAGGGTCGTTCCATGAGCTTCCTTGGGGGTTGAGTGGGTCCCATGGGTTTCCAAGAGAGTTTCAGGGGCTTTTAAAGGCGTACTTTTCTTCTGTCGTTTTCGCTTCTAATCAAATCTATTCAGCCATTTTTGCATCTAGTCATGTTTAAAACGATTTCAGTCCACTAGAGCTCTCTTCAAATGAGCGATTCCTTGTCATTTAAATGAATTGTCACTAGCTCGGACTAGCTGGGCACAAAACACGAAAACCCCGAAAAAAATCCGCCAGAGTGAAAAAAAATCGGATGTCGGGTCAAAGTCGGGTCAAATTTTATCAAATGTTGGACCACTGTTGGACCCACATCGGGTAACTATCGTGTCTATGTTGGGTTTGGTGGCCAAAATAAAAACAGGTGAATGATAGGTTGATGTCGGGTTATACGTCATCAATTACGAACAAAGCTTCAACCGTTCAACAATTGGCGAGAACCGTCCAACATAAGGATGAGCTAGCTTAAGAAAGCGTTCAGGGTTACAGACTTCCCATACAAATGTTGTATTTTCTCTTAGAAAATGGAATTTAAGGGAATACAAATTCAATGGGCAGTATAAGGGATAAGTAGATCTAGACGTTCACTGGATATTTTTCAACTAAAATGGAATTATGCACGGAAAAACAAACGAAAACCAAAATGCCGGTACTAACCGTTCAACAATTAGCGAATTACCCTATATGAAAGAGAACAAAATATAGACAAAACTAAAGCGATCTCATCAATTCGTACCCAAGGAATTGGCATCCCTATCCCACCAATGCAATGTTTTCGTAGCCTGCATAACAGCGGCTCAAGCGTAGGGCTCAAGCTGACAACCAATCTTTCAACACAGCAGCATAATTTTAATGCGGGGTAAGAAAACAAGAAGACCATAACAGTCCCCTGTTCGTACCATTCCAGATTCCTAAGGTGTAAATTTATAGCAGGATGGGTCAACGTTGAATGGAAAAATAAGAATTTGATCGCGTCAACAGAAGATGGCGGCTGTTTTGAGGAATTTTGAGCTCTAAAACTATGATAAATAAGTGTATTTGGTATGGGAAATATGTTCGGAGTCCACCAGAGTATCCAAGATAGCGGTCCAAAGTCCAAGATAATGGCCCAGTGTTCAAGTTAGTGCCTATTTTATAGGATTTTTAATTCTTGCATTATGAGCATATTTTGTATGAAAATATATCCAGAATTCAAAATTTGTAATCAGAAAACCCAAGCTGTGCGCTGTTTCACAAGGTCTGCAATATGACAATAGTTTGAATGGGGAAGAATGCCGGTCTTCGTCCAAAACTAGTAACCAGAAAATCATAAACGACATGCCAAAATTCAATACGGCGACTATTTTATGTAATTTTAGGTGCAGAGTCCAAAAATGAATACCAGAACATTTAAGATGGTGCCTCAATGTTCAAGATGGTGGTTAGTTTAGTTGGGGTAGACATCCGGAGTCATAAAATGATGACCGGAAAATCTAAAATGACGTTTCAACATTTTGCGGCTTCATGACACTTGTTTGGTTTGAGTTTTGGATCGTTGTCTTATATTTTCTGAATATTGGATGTTATGCTAATATTAAATGCATCCATATTGAGTAGATTTAGCAAGCAGTTTTTATTTTGAAAGTATGTCAATGTCATCAATATGTCGCTCGAGTTTTGTTGAAAGGATATTTTAAAGCACGAGAAAGGCACCATCACCGCTAGGTGGATTAATTAGGGTTTTTTTTTGGAAAAGAAAATACCCAAATTTGTTATCCTGCATGGTTTTATTATTTGAATCATGTCAATCCTATCAGAGGAACTTCTGCAAGATTTTCTTACGAAATCTTCGGGAAAAACCCTCAAAATGTCACTGCTTCGTGGATACTATTTCCGGCAGGCGCACATTAGAAATGTTCATAAAACTCAAGCTGATTCCTTGTGTAAGTGTGGCTGATCTTACGATAGTGAAATCTTACACTACTACTGGCCGTCAATTAAGCTCGTAAAACCCACAATATGTGCTTGAAAAATGGTACAATTTCACCCAGGCCCGGATTAAGGATTGTGGGGGCCCGGGGCCCGAGCGGATGTGGAGGCCCCTCGGAGAGATGACCAAAAATGTTTTTCCTTATTTCCGAACAGTACTTGAGTAATATGAAAAATAAAGCTAATGTTAGCAACCAAAAATGGTTTTTGTGGGGGCCCCCAAAATGTGGGGGCCCGGGCCCCCCCCCGGCCCCCCTTAGATCCGGCCCTGATTTCACCTATAAGTAAAGTGAACCATTTATATTCTCGTATCTAGTTCCAAACCGCAGTTTAAATATTCATGTTGCAACCTAATCAGAGCATATGAATGGGCAACTAATTTGCGGCCCAGAAAATTGTACCGAAATAGTGGGCCCCGGGTTTTGGTGCCTCCGCTTTTTCCGAATAATTTTACGATCACTTACCGGGAACTGACACACGCGTGAGCATGTAAACTGTGAAACAGAGAAAAAGACATTCGTCCACGTGTTAATTGAAGGCAATTACGAATGCTTGAAATTATTTATCATATTTTCTCCGCTCGGACCGGGCGCACGCATCGGAATTTTTAGTCCGGTGGCGATGATGGAGAGACGAAGCGCTGTTGCTGATGGCTGCTAAACGCCAAATATTTCTCACGCCTTAGATAGAGTGAATGTGTGCTAGCATCGGCATAATGTAATGGCTCTTTGCATATGATTATAGTCAAATAAAAAACCTATACAAATTCCATCAATTAGTGAGGTGCTGTATGCTGCACCTCGCCCGTCGTCGTCCATCAAAGACCGGGGCCAGCCTCGTTTTGAATTCTCAGAAAAGCTGCGGTGGTCATCGGAAAGGTAAAAAAAAACTCCCGTTGGTTGGCTGGTTGCATGGTTGGTCCGAAGTTGAAGACGTATGCAGTGAGTTTTAAAGGGGGATGCTAATTTTCACCAGTCTATCGTAAGAAAGTAAACTTCCATTGGAAACTTTCATGTATTTCTCGTAAAATTGAATTTATAGTTCTTGATCCTTCCTGGCGGTAGAAGGTCAAGTAAAATATTATTTCCTGGGCGCAGATGATGTTCGTCATCGATGTGGATGGTACAAATGATGGAGAGAGCAATGTATTGCGAATCTCTTCTGAAATCCACATGCTGACCAACAACTTGCGCGCCGACAGCCCATGCGCCGGGTTGTGCGCCATACAAAATGTAAATAAACAAGTGTCAAAATGGTTCGCGCCAAGTGCTCTATCTTTCTTAGGGTTCGGATCCATTTTTTGTCTAAAACATTGAACTTTCTTATGTCTGGAAATAATGTACAACAAAGACATTATTAGCGGTAACAACGCTTTCTCTTCATTAATCCACTAATTAAAAGTGATTTGGCTAGTGAAAAACTTGGCGCATATGCAATCGGCGCGCAGATTGAGCGCCGGTGTGTGGATTTGAGTTAACCCTTATGTGGCCGGCAGGGTACCCGGGTACCCAGCACCCATTTAAAATACACGGTGTAAAAAAAAAGCAAAAAAATTGCTGGCCACATAACGGTTAATCGTCGCAAAGTGCCCAACACGCATTATACCCTGGCGCGCAACCTAGAGGTCGAAAAGAAACTTGTCGAAATGCTAAAAATTCTCGAGAAGCTCAATACAAATGGGCGATCCTGGTGCGCATTGATTTGGCGAGAGTTAGAATGGCGACTTAGAATACGATTACCAAACACATGTTTTGGGGATAAGAATCCACCGAACGGTTCAAACCCTAATTCAAGGTGTCGAGCGATCCTGTAGTTCAGTTTTTTCAGGATGCGATTTCCTGATCCGTTATATCCTCCTCCTTTTCTAACTTATGGTCTGATCCTCTACTAATGATTTCGTGTCCAAACACAACGCAATGAGTACTAAATTTGGTTGGTGGATGGTATTATTTAGTACACATTCCATCTCCGATATCTTCGTGTCCCAAAGTTTTTGGTCATGCTATCAGTTATAACAATTTGTGGCGTTGGGAGCTTACGGCACCACTGCTCTTCCAGTATTTTGCATAGAGAAACACTCAAAATCTTCTTTACAGGAGCAAGCAGGCAATACTTAGAAAAAAGGTCCATGACCACTAATAAGTGCGCGTTGCCTTGCTTGCTTCTGGGATTGAATGTAATCCATGCAAACTACTTCGAAGGGTCGTGTCGTAATCCTCTGCTTTCCCATTTCTGGGGCGGTAGACACAGTGGAATGTTTGTTTTCCTTGCATGAGACGCAATTGGCAATGTATTTCTTGACATCGCCGCTCATGCGAGGCCAATAGTATCGTCGTTTGATCTTCTCAACACATTTGACGAAGCCAATGTGGAGATTTTTAGAGTGTTCTTGCTCCATGATGTGGGTTCGTTTCGAAGCAGGTACACATTGTTGCCATTCGAAATGGTAGTCCATGAGATCGGTTCTAGCAGCTACAAATTTGTAGAGTGGACCGTCTACAATTTTGAAATCTAAGTATTTTTCTGGATTCTCGTCTACAGCAGCGAAAAGTTTTATATACCACCCGTCCTCTGACTCCTCATCTAGAGATTCCATCGGTCCACTATGTAGGATTCCCATACGAGCAGGCGGACAAAAATATTTTCGTCATATTTTCGAGGATTTATTAGTACTACAGAATACTAAAATATATTGTTTATGGTTCAGGTTCGACTAAAATATATTGTTTATGAACATTTTTAAACATCACGACCAAGTTTTGAAAAGGGCGGTCAAATAACTGATAATATATAAAAAGTTTGAATTTGTTTTATTTTTAAAATTTTTATTTTGTTTTTTTTTTGTGCTTAGAATGATCAACACTATTGTGTAGTTACTTTCAAAAATGATTTCCAAGGGAATTTGCTTAGAATGTTTGAGAATCGTCGTTCAATCTCAAGCGGTGCGCCCGGGCGGTCTCGTGCGTAAAAACGCTGAATCTCCCAAGACCGCAATTTACCGCAGCATTTCGCATACAAAATCATTAGAGTAGATCTAAAGCTTGACCATCAACTGATTTTGAGCTTGGGAATGTTTGGGAAAAAAAAGATGCCGATTATCAAAATTTGAATCTCATGCCTTTTTCAACTTCTTCTTCTTCTTGTACCTTTTTTCATACAATGGTTCAATTATTTCACAAAACCACGTGTTTGTTGGAAAGCTTGCTTCATTATCTTACCAATGGTGTATTGAAACCAATAGATAATGATGATAATAATTAGAAAATATCGTTTTGAAATTATGTATGTGTTGTTTTTTTGCGAAAATTGCATTTTTTAGTTTTACTCAACTTTGATACTCAATATCTTTGTAACTACATCAGCTAGAAACTTGAAATTCTAGATTTCTCTTAGTTTATATGTTTATTATCGATAGAAAATTTCAGAACAAGCATTAGTGGAAGTCACTTTTCTGATTTTTGTCCGCCTGTTATCCTATAGTGCGGTCGGGAGAGTGCGTCTGGACGATATTCTCTCTACCCTTTCGATGTCGAATCTCCATGTCGTACTGCTGTAGCTCGATACTCCAACGACTTAGTCGAGACGATGAGCGCCACTTTACTCGCATAATAAATGTCAGGGCAGAGGAATCGGTTACAAGGGTGAATTTTGTTCCCTCTATGTAACAGCGGAACTTTTCGATGCAGCGCAGTGCCGCCAGTCAGACCCTCCTTTTCTGCCGCATGGTAGTTTATTTCAGCTCCTTTGAGCTTTTCGGAGTGATTAATACGTTATAACCTTTCGTTCTCCATGGTGCACTTGTGTGAGAACCCCTGCGATAGCGTTGTCGCTTGTGTCCGTTTGGACCGTAAAAGGGAGCATGAAATTTGGGTTGGCCATCACTGGAGCAGATACAAATTTCTCCTTGATGAAATGCATTTTCGGCTGCCGCGTACCATTGCACCCTTTTTGGCTTATTTCTCAATAAGTCAGTGAGAGGTGCCGTGATTTCGCTATAGTTTGCGATGAACCGGTAGTAGTTTATGATACCGAGAAATCGACGAAGTTGTCTTACCGAACTGGGAACCTGATATCCAAGGATCGCTTGTACGCGATCTGGATTAGGCCGTAACCCGTCTTGGTACAAAATGTACCCAAGATACGACAATTCTTGGCAGCAAAATTTTGATTTATTTAGGTTAATGCATAGATTGGCTTCCCTCAAACGCTTCGCAAGGTCTCTCAGTTTTTGTACATGTTCTTCGAAGGTTTGGCTCACAATTACAATATCGTACAAATACACGAATATAGCTGGTTCAAGTGCACCGTGGTTTAGCACACGATCCATCAATTTGCTCAAAGTCGCCGGACTATTTACCAGCCCGAACGGTAACCGAGTAAATTGAAAAAGCCCTCTACCTGGAACTGAGAAAGCTGTGTACTTTCTCGAGTTCGGACTCAACGGGATCTGTAGAATGGCTTGGGACAAGTCAATGGTAGTGAGGTATCTAACTGTCCCTAAATGTCCGAGGATTCTGTTCTGATGTGGTAATGTGTATGCATCCCTTTTAGTTCTCTCATTTAATTTCCTAGCATCTAAACACAGTCTGACCTCTTCATTATCGTGTTTTTTACTGGGACCACTGCCTGGTAGTACCCAATCAGAGTTTGATTCCTCTACTATCTCCTCCCTAATCATGTTATCACTAAATTTGTCCATGTTCCTAGCTCGTTATTTCCATTGAACTCCATAAACCACGATCTAGGCTTTCGCATAAAAAGGTGGTGTGCAGATACGAAAAGTTCTGCTTCGGTAAACCCTTCTGACCTAGCATTAAATTCGACTTCTTTGAGGTTTCGTTTTAACCCATTCATAAACATCTTGCTCTCTAGTCACTTTCTCACGCGCTTCATTCTCACTATTAACCGATCGTCTGTCTAACGGTGTGCTAATATTCCGCTTTATTTGATCCGACTCGCAAGGCTTTCCCGAGCAGAGGAAAAAAGCTCAATAATAGCATATTTTGATATGGAGAACAAAAAGTGATATTTGTTTGTTTGAGATAAGAGGTAAAAGTACTGAAAATAATATCTCAATTTTTCTCCTGGAATATCATCATCATAGCACTTTTAGCTCTTGGTAAGATCTAACCAATAGCAGGGAACTATTTGATTGATCTTCAAATATCATATTTTGCTATTGGTTAGATGGTTCAAGAGCAAATGTTTGCTATTATTTTCAGTACTTTTACCTCTTATCTCAAACAAACCAATATCACATTTTGATCGTCAGTACTTTAACTCTGCCCGGGTTGGTACTATCAAAGTTTTCAAAGCGTGAATCCGCTACATAAGCTGATTCACCACATCCTTCAACTTAGCATTTTCTTCTGAAAGCTCTGTGACTCTCCGGTCGTTACTCACTTCGGTTGTCTCTACACCACAGCACCTTCCAACAATGTTGGTAAAAACTCAAATTCTCAAATCTCATGGTTGAGTTGTTTCACGCGCGATTCTTGACTCGCCAAACTCACCGCTGAAAAAATCATGCATGAGTTGAGTCGCGATTTCACTCATTGCTTTATTTCTTGGTGTTCTTATTATTTACACCAAAGTTTTTAGGATAATATGATAGAACAAAAGCAAATCTAGCGTACAATAACATTGAATGCCGTTCAAATTGATTTGGATACGTTTTACAAGCGAATGAGATTTCAGCGCTTGACTCGTGAGAGCGAGATTTTGCGTGAAAATCTCGCGTGTGAGAAAATGATTCAGAATCGCGCGAGTTTGCTCATGCAGGAGCGGTTCATAAGTCTGCTTTGAGTGTGATTTTACCAACACTGCTTTCCAAATCAAAATCCTGCTCACGATCTTCGTTTCTACCCTGTTGCGCGTTATGTTCAATATTTTCTCTGTTCTCATTTCGATTTTCATTCGTCTCTTCGATCGCGACCTGTCTATCCACCGCATAAGCTACGTTCCGCAGTTCTGTTTCCTCACGAAGCTGTCTCAAACTTTCATTCAAAATTTTCAACTCAACCTCTCTCACTTAAACAAAGGGCGACATAACTGAGTAGAACTTACTCAACAACCTAATGCATTCCCCTGCTATCACTGCTATGCAATTTAAATCTTCTTCGGCTTCGGTGAATGATTTCATCCGTTTTATTCTGAACAAAATGTGCAGAAGTTTTGTTTTTAATGTTTGATCCGGGGCCTTTTGCACCTTTCTCCCCTCTAACACACTCTTAACCGCCTGCAACTTCTCATCACACTATTTGAAATCTTCAATCTAATCGATACCGTCGTAATTGTAATCTATATCCTCTTTTCTCTCTCTTTCAGCCTTCAGCAGGGTGCGCAAAGTTCTCTCCTGCCTGCTGCGCGATTCACCTCTCATATAAACGTTCCGAACTAGCAGTTCATGACTCAACTCATCATCGGCCAGATGAGCGGCATTTAGTGAATGATACTGCGCCTGCAAGGGAGCTAACTTCATCCTGCAACGTTGGCGAACACGAACCAACCAAAAATTGAAAAAATTGAAAAGAACTACCTAATGCACTGTGAACGGTTTTGCACGCTGAAAAAAATTTGGAAAATTGTAATATTCTACCTATTAATTTAAAAAATCCCAACATTTTAAAAATCGTAATAATTTGCAAATCCTGGTTTAAGCAATCAAGAATAAATCACGTTTTCCTCTCGGTGTTTCACTTACTCAATCCGAAATCACAACGCACTGAAGAACAATGTACTCCTCTTCAAAATCATTCAACTTCCGACTCGTTTTTCAAACAATCGTTTTTTTATTCCGTTTTGGACCATCAAAACCCCTCCGAATTCAATGAAATATCGAACAAGCTATGCCATGCCAGGAATACACTTCCAAACACTTCCCAATGTCAACGTCGGCACGCTCACGTCACGGAACTCGCGGGCAGGGAACTCTCGCACTTAGAAATAGATAACCACAACAGCACTTCACGGACAACTACACTTTATTCGGGTTTCACCTTCTATATTTCCAGGATCCTGGTACTACTGTTCTCTCCCTCTATCTCCAACTTTCTTACAACTAATCTGAGCTTTCACGTTGGGGTCCCCTTTGTCAGCAACACTCCACCACACCTGTCCTCCACAGCGTCCTGGATACTGTGCGCGATGGCGGCGTGCAGGCCTTCGTACAGCTGGCGTACGCGATGGCGGCGCACGGTATTTTACACCGTTAAGCTTGGTTTCCTGCTCCCAAGTAGAGCGCTCAAGTAAAATTCCTCCTTTTTCCGTAAGTAATTTTGAAATTTGTTCAACTGACAGCATTTTAACGAAACGATGCTGTAAGAAGGATGTGAAAGAAAAGGACACCAGGTTGTTTACGATTTGAACTTGAAGAAATTTCGTTCGTTTCCTCAGGAAATGTTATTGAAATTGAAATGTACTTTTTCGCGCGCGTTTGGGAAAATGATTTAATTTATAACATTTGGGTGGGCTTCTGGGGAAAATCCAGACTACGAATTCGCACTACGGTGTGAGGAATTCTGCTGGGTCTCTGACGGTTACTTCATGAAGTTCATGGGACAAAGCTCAACAGGGAATTGAATGAAGATCCACGAAGGATTATTTGTGATGAATCTTCTGGCATTCCGTACGAAGGTTTTTCTTTGAGATTTCGCAGAAAATTCTATTGAAATTCTTCCAGGTGCTCCACCAGAAAATCCACCAGGAGTTCGCCGAGGATTGTCTTAAAATGTCTCTGAGATTTTCATTAGAAGTTCTACAAAAAATCCCTCCATGAGGGATTTCTGTAGTATTTTTTTTCGGGGTTCACTCAGATATTTATTCAGAGATTCCCGTAGAAATTCCTTCCGGGATCACTCCAAGAGTTCCTTCTTGGACTTCTACAGGAATGCATTCTAAGATTTCTGAAATAATTCCTCCAAAGATTCCTCCAGGAATTCCTCCGGAGATTCCTACTCCTCCAGACATTTCTCCAGAAATTCCTCCTGAGATTTCTCCAATAATTCCTCCAGAAATTTCTCTGGAGATTCCTGCAGGAACCCGTCCGGAGATTTTTTTTTGGAAATTCCTCGGGGAAAACCTTCCGGAGATTCCTCCAAAAGATCCTCCTAAAAATCCTCCGGAGGTTTCTTCGGAGATTTCTCCAGAAATTCCTCCAGAAATTCCTGCCGGGATTCCTCCGGAGATTCCTCCAGGAATTCCTCCGAGGATTCCTCCAGAAATTTCTCCGATACTTCTTCCAGGAATTCCTCCGAGGATTCCTCCAGGATTTCCTCCGAAAATTCCTCCCGGATTATCTCCGCCAATTTTTCCAGGAATTCCTCTGAGGATTCCTTTAGGAATTTCTTTGGGGATTCCTCTGGATTATCTTTGCTGATTTTTCCAGGAACTCTTCCGATGTTTCCTCCAGGTACACCTCCGAAGATTCCTTCAGGAATTCCTCCGGAGATCCCTCCAAAAAATATCCCGGAGATTCCTCATTCAACTCCTCCGGAGATTCCTCCAGAAATACCTCCTTGAAATTTCTCCAATAATTCCTCTAAAGATTCCTCGAGAAATTCCTCCAGAAATTTCTCCCAGAATTCCTCCAGAAATTCCTCCCAGAATTCCTCCAGAAATTCCTCCCGGAATTCCTCCGGAGATTTCTCCACGAATTCCACCGGAGATTCCTCCAGGAATTCCTCCGGAGATTCCTCCAAGAATTCCCCCAAAGATTCCTCCAAGAATTCCCCCAAAGATTCCTGCGGTAATTTCTGGACGAATCTCGAGAGAAATTCCTGGAGGAATCTCCGGAGAAATTCCTGGAGGAATCTCCGGTGGAATTCCTGGAGAAATCTCCGGAGGAATTATTGGAGGAATCTCCAGGGGAATTATTGGAAGAATCTTAGAAGGAATTTTGAAGATTTGCTCCAGAAGATCCTCTGGTGATTGCTCAAGAAATTGCTTCGGGGATTTCTCCGATAAATTTCTCCAGAAATCCATCCGGGGATTCTCGGGGAAATCCTGCAGGAATTCTGGAAGAATTGCATGAGAATTTCAGAGGAACTCTTGGAAAATTTCCCGAAGAAGTTATGGTGGAATTATTGGAGAACTTCTGGGGGAATTTCCTGGAAACTCATTGGGGAATTCCAGGGGTTTTTCTGCAAGAATTCTCGGGGAACTCTTGCAGAAATTCTCGAAAATCCCCTTGATGAATTCCCGAAGAACTCCTGGAAGAATTTCTGGGGAACTCATGGATATACTCCTTAAGGAATTAACGGGGATTTCCTAGAGGGATTTCCTAGAGGATTCAGGAAAATTTCTGGATGATTTCCTGGGAAATCCTTGGGAGGAATTTTCGGAACACTCCTTGAGGAATTCTCGGGGAACTCCCTGGAGGAATGCCCGGGGAATTTGCGGAGGAATTCCCGGAGAACTCCTGGAGGAACTCCCAGGGAACTCCCACGGGAATTTCCGGAGGAATCCCTGATAATCTCCTGGAGGAAGAACTGGAGGAGAACTTCTGGATGAATTCCCGTGAACTCCTGGGGGACATTCTAAAGGAATTATCGAAGAACTCCTGATAGAACTATTTTAGAAATTCTCGAGAACTAGCCAGCTTGTTCCTGGAATTAAGAGTTATTTTCATGAGGAACTTAAAAACACTATCTTTCTAAAACTCCCAGAGTCCCGAACTTTTTTTTGAAATCATTAGCTTCTTTGAAGAACTTGAGGAGCTTCGCCAAATTATTAGTTTTTTTTATAGTATTTCCCGCTTCCTGCAGAATCTCGGACAATACCCGGACTCCTATAAAATCATAACTTTCTTTTATGAGAATGGAATTCTTGGAATTTCCTTCCGTATTAACTTCTTTATATCTCATGGATTTACCTTTGGATTTTTACTGCACTAATTTTCTCTCTATAACCCCATTATCGTCCCCAAGATCGTCCCACAATTACCACTGATAGAGCGAGACAAATCAAGAGCAATGCTGCAGATTCTCACATAAGTACTTTCTTCTAGGAAACAAACTTATTCACCAAACTGAAGTTGTTTTGAAATTAACCGCAGGAAATCCCCGCTCGCTCATTGCGTTTTGCCGCAGTGACAGAGTTGCGGAATTTTTTTGAGTACATACCACAGTACTTCCGCATTCCGTTGCACTTCAAACAGATGTTTTATCTTGAGTTCTTCCCTTGCCAAATCTTTAACACTGTGTACTTTGGGCCTAAGGCCCCTGTGTACTAACAGCTTAATGCACACTGATGTCTTTGGTGCGAAAGAAGAAACGAAAAGAAAGAGAAAATGTCACTTTTACTCACGGAATAATACATCGACATATTATTCCGTACGGAAAATTAACATGACTGACAGCATCGCATGACAGTGCCATCTGTTGGCAAATCTTTTTGGCTGCGAATTACTTATCAACTGCGAACGCTAAAGTAATTTTGATTGCAAAAGTTTTACTTCACCATTACTTGTCCTATCCTTTTACACAGTACTTACCAGGTGGAAACTAGCCATTATGAGCAACGGCAACGTCCTTCGGGTTTGGATGGTTTGGGGTGGCACTACACGGGTTTCTGAACCTCCTACGCGTCTCGGTCTTGCCGATATGGTAACGGATCGGCCTTCGGTAAGTTCTGTGCCGGAATTCGCCCAGATGCTCACGGAGACGACGTAGGGAAATCGATCGGTCACTTTCAAGTCAAAACGGCGGGGTTCTGTTATACGGGGAGAGCATTACTAACGGGTTTACATACGAGAAGTGGTGGTAGAATTACCTGTAGTCCACTTCGCACTTACTCTGTCCACTTCTGCCAACTTTCTCAAAAGCAACTCCAACTACTTTCAACTTTCACGTTCTGATCTTCAACTTCTCGAACTTTTCCGACTACAAACTAATACAAACTAACAAACTAACTTTTTGTCTCAAATATCAACTGTCGTAGTCGACGCACTCTGGGCAAGTACCTGAAGTGGTCGATGGCCTCGAGGTTCATGACCTCGTTCCTCGATCATTGCCCTCTCCAACAGTCCCGTTTCTTAATGGCATCTTAGGCCACCTCTCATGGCCGCCCAATTGCCAGTAAATTCAAGCTTCTGGCCAGTGTCGCTACGTCCATACTAAGGTATGAATGGCCGGCATGGGGCATGACGCTAAGTACAGAAAGCTACCGTGGTAAGCTAAAAAGTTCTTATAGGCTGATGTGCCTGAGGGTTGCGAGCCCGTACCGTACCGTGTCCCGAGATGCGCTATGCGTCATCACGGGTATGGTATCGGCATCCTTATCAGACGCGGCTCAAGAGCCATACACTAGACTGCCAGGATGGCCTCCATGATCAAGTAACGTTCCATCTGACTCAGGTCCTCTCAGGCCATGGCTGCTTTTGACAGTATCTATCGTTTCGGTCATGCGGGTTCTCCCGAATGTTCGGTTTGTGCTGATTTAGAGGAAACGGCGGAAAACGTGGTGAGGACCACTCGGGAAACTGGCTAAGCACCAGCATGTTATCTTGTTGGACTCTCCACAGCGAGTCGTGTTTTAGAACAGCTAATATAATACCTATATGACCAAATTTGATCATATAAGAGTCACCAAAACTGATGTAGAACAAGTGTGCTACTGGGGATGTTCGCTACTGCAGGCTACGCAGCTAACCTCGAGGGTGCGATGTGCACTAGCCCCTCTTCGAAGCAATGCCTTCTTGGTGGTACGGAGAGACGTAAGGTTTGGCGACCATGGGAATGATGTTTAGTGGGTCGAGGAGAGTTAAGTCCTGGCTTTTAGTTTTCGTTGTAGAAGAAGGCTTTAAACCCACACTACCCGGACCTTTCTTTTCGGGTGTCTGTTGAGCAGATTTTCTCCCCATAGTTTAGAAGGGAAAAATCACTATAATGGCGCCTGGGCACTGAATACATAATTCTTACCAAACCCGACAATAAAACGCCGGGCAATTGATGAAAAGCGGTACCCCTTTTACTTCCATGAAGAAGTTACAAAACAAGCGTCGAAACGTCAGGTTGAATAAAATTACTTTGCATTTGATGATTTTTTGATATATTCTGGACAATTTCTTTTATTAATTATTTTAATCAATCACCCCTGATCACATCGAACCATACCTAGTGCATGACCCTGTACTTGTGGGGCGTACGAGGCAAACGGTCAAAACTGCTTTGAATATCTTCGTGGGGATTTTTGTAAGCCCGCTCGCTCGCTCCGCAACCGCCCCGTAGCGTACACTTTTCCAGCTTTCAGCAAATTTTATGCTCGTTAAAGAAACGAAAGGGGAGAAAGATCAGGACATTCACAACAGCCACTGACTGGTCGAAGGTAAAATGAACGAGAAAAAAAAACGGAACATCAAAAACGAGCCGATTCGAACCTGAAACTGCACACATCGTTCGACGAGGTAATTAATTAAGCGCAAAATTGCTCCCCGTCGTGCGGATTGCGTTTTTTAAGCGAACATTTTTGTCACATTTTTTTCTCAAGCTGCACAGCGGAAGAAGTCAATCGGGGGAATAAAGTTTTGCTTCTTATGCTCTTCCGTTAAATCACTGATCGGTATGCAGATTTTGAATTTATGCATATGCTGTTATGAATATCTCTGAATGAATCACATTACCAGCAATAAAACATTTGAGAAATTTATTCACCTGAGGATAGGTGATTGATGGGAGATCGAGTCTGAATGGAAAAACATGGTTTTTGGGCTTCCTTCTGCATAGCAGAGATTCAGTACTCTATTTACGTATGGGTTGAATACAGACACCTTGAAGATAATTGCTTGAAAATAATTACAACACCAAATGTTTGTCGTACATTTTAGCCATTATTTTATCAAGTTCGATCGTATAATGAGAAAAAAAAACAGTAGAAATTTCATTTTCAAACCAAAGGCCATTTTTGTGTATTATTGTATCTACACAATCCAGAGTATTCAGTATTGTGATGTTCTTTGCTGTGTATGGCAGCATAATCGAACGCGTTCGCTATTGTCTCGAGTGAAAATCAAAACAATAGATGCGCGGGTGTTTAGTATTCAGTATTGTGTTGTTCTTTGCTGTGTATGGCAGCATAATCGATCGCGTTCGCTACTGTCTCGAGTGAAAATCAAAACAATAGATGCGCGGGAGTTTAGTGTTCAATATTGTGTTGTTCTTTGCTGAGTATTGTGTTGTTCTTTACAGAGAAGAACATTAATCAAGGCAATTAGATGATCGGCATTGAACCACAAAAACCCCACAACAAATGGTGAGATCTTTACAATATTATTCATTTATAAATAATTCTACTTCAGTATATTTACTTTATAACTGCATATAAGTTGAAAATTCTCTATTTTCAACATCCTTTCATCTATTGGAAGATGCTTCAGTTCTGGGCTCTTTCTATGTTGATGAAGGGATTTATAAATGCTTGCAAGGACTTGGCCAGGTGTGTGGAGCTGAGTGAATCTATGACTATGTAGATAGTAGCGACATCAGCAATGTCAATGGAAATATTCAACTTTGCAACTCCATCCAAGATTTGTGCAAGTATTCATGCTATGCTATGCTATGCTATGCTATGCTATGCTATTGTATCTACACAATCCAATGAAAACGGAATAAGAAATTATAATGAATGGTATATCAAACCGTCAATACATATTTGAGTCAAGTATTAGTTGTATTTCATCGCAGCTATACAGCTGAAGACAATTGAATTGATTCAACATAACTTATCTGTCAAATCTCTTTATCTAGTGTCATAACAAAAATAGGTCATTGAAAACGACGTAAGCCATCCGACTGAAGTTTCACCGAAAACAAACAAAATTTTAGGTTGCCTTGAACGCTTACAGCTGATTACATTCTTGCATGTATTTTATCGTTCGCCAATCGTACTTCTTCCATCGCTCACATCGACGGACTGGGTGTCTCCTCACATTTTGTATTGAAAAAGTCGTCACACCATACAAATCTACCTATCTACCTAGTCGCTAACAACGGACATGAGAAGGGAGTGCGAAGGAAAAAAAAACATTGAATGACCTCAAAATTAACACAGCATTCCCCACTCAACCCTGATCTCGCTCTCTCGGACTGCGAGACACTACACTATCTTCTCCGTTGCGCGGTTCGGTTGTCTCAACGCTGTCATCGTCAGCATCCCTCGGCATCGTTGTCGGTTGTTAGCATACCGATTCGAAGCAAGTACAGTGGACATCCAGTCTGAGGAAAACGGATACTAGGCTAGAAATGTGTGGCTTGACCGTTTATACGGCTCTTCTCCGTAGTTCAAATTAATATCTCTTACCCACGGATCATGTCCCGTCTTTTCTCACCAACAAATATTTTTTTCTTGTTGGTTGTAAAGGTACAGCTACAAAGGTATCGGTTACTAATAGCCACAACCATCATTTCCATACTCAACAAACAGCATGGACTTGGCCGGCACTGTCATAGATCAGAAATTGTATTTTGAAAACACAGTGCCCGGATAAATAAAAAAAATCCATAATAAACTAGCTTCATTATTCAAAAGGAAAGTACAAATAAGGATTCTTTTGATTGATTGAAGGCTGCCACTGTTAAAGCCTGGGTAACTAGTAACTCAAACCTCATCGAAGTCACTGACCTTCCCCAGCAACCCATATCCCCATTCCTTGTGACACTGGCTGTTCTAGAGCTGCAAAATGGTAAGTTTACAAGGAGCGTTTAACATAGGTCTGGTACTCACAAGTTCCTAGCGCATGCAGCCCGTTTGATAGTATTTTATTTAAACTATGAGCTGTGAAATTTTGACACGATTTGATTCAATTTTCACAAAGTTATTGAGATTTTTCGGAATCGATTTCTGAAGGACTGAAAACAAACCGTCAGCCATTAAAAAATAATGCAATGCACAATCGAAATCACATGTAGCCCAAACATTGTCGTTTGTCCAGATGTAGTTTGGGAAAAAAATATACTAGAAGAAAACAGTTTCTGATTCCGAGAAAATATGGGGGAAATAAGTCTCCACAGAGATCAAGTCTTCTCGGTCTCCACTACATACATACATACATTTATTTGTTCAACATCATTAAGATAAGACATAATCAACAATAGTACGCCACAATACTCGGTTTGTGGCTGCCGCTCTCCATCCTCGGTCGCGCCCAATGCTCGCCAAGTCACGCTCCACCTGGTCCGCCCATCGTGCTCTCTGCGCTCCACGCCTTCTTGTGCCAACCGGATCCGTTGCAAACACCAGCTTTGCAGGGTTGTTGTCCGGCATTCTTGCAACATGCCCTGCCCAACGTATCCTTCCGGCTTTGGCCACCTTCTGGATGCTGGGTTCGCCGTAAAGTGCAGCGAGCTCGTGGTTCATCCTTCTCCGCCACACACCGTTCTCCTGCACACCGCCGAAGATCGTTCTTAGCACGCGTCGCTCGAAAACTCCGAGTGCTTGTAGGTCCTCCTCGAGCATGGTCCATGTCTCGTGCCCGTAGAGGATCACCGGTCTTATTAGCGTTTTGTACATGGTGCATTTGGTGCGTGGGTGAATCTTTTTCGACCGCAGTTTCTTCTGGAGCCCGTAGTAGGCCCGACTTCCGCTGATGATGCGCCTCCGAATTTCTCGGCTCATGTTGTTGTCAGCCGTCAGTAAGGATCCGAGGTAGACGAATTCCTCCACCACCTCGAAAGTATCCCCGTCTATCGTAACATTACTACCCAGACGGATCCGGTCGTTTTCGGTTCCGCCTACCAGCATGTACTTTGTTTTTGAGGCATTCACCACCAGTCCGACCTTTGCTGCTTCGCGTTTCAGGCGGGTGTACAGTTCTGCCACCGTTCCAAATGTTCTAGCGATAATGTCCATGTCGTCCGCAAAGCACACAAATTGACCGGATTTTGTGAAAATCGTTCCCCGGCTGTTGAGCCCGGCTCGTCGCATCACACCTTCCAGCGCGATGTTGAAGAGTAGACATGAGAGTCCGTCACCTTGTCGCAGTCCCCGGCGAGAAACGAATAAACTGGATAGTTCACCCGAAACCCTTACGCAGTTTTGCACACCGTCCATCGTTGCTTTAATCAGTCTAGTCAGCTTCCCAGGAAAGCCGTTTTCGTCCATGATTCTCCATAGCTCTGCGCGGTCGATACTATCGTATGCCGCTTTGAAGTCGATGAACAGGTGGTGCGTTGGGACCTGTGTAGCATTCATATTCAATCTCACAGCATAAAACTAAACCCTATCACATGACATAGTCACATTCCAGAACTTTCCACAACTTTCTCTTTATTTGCATAATTGAGCGACGACCTCCAAACGTTGCAGTTCTTTTCTGCTTTCCTTTTATTGTTGTCATAAAAGACCATTAAAGCAAAACACCCTCGACGCAACCCTGACCATTTTCTTAATGCTGATGCAAGCGCAACTCAACAGCTGCGCGACACATTGGTAGCGTTTAACCCTGACGACCGACGCATCACACTGGCTCTGTGTTTTAGTTATACCTACCCTTTTTGTAAACTAGTTATAAAACATTCAAGCACCAGAAATACATGATTCATTCTGAAACGCAACGTTCTTCGTGTAAGTTCTTTCATTTCGGTCACAAAGCCTTCTCCGGCACCATGCCACGATTTGGCAACCGTGAACAGTGAGCCCGAGTGAAAACCCAAAAACCAAAAGTGTCTAACGATTTTAGACCGGTGAAAAGTGTAACGATTTTAGAAAAGTTACTAAGTGTGAATCAGTTTAGTGAAGAACTTTAATGCTCAGTGCTATAATTATGAGCTGGTTTTCAGACACCATTATCAACAAGACTGAAGTAAGCCTGAGCACGACAGAGGCGAGAATCATCGCCGGCACCATCGTATTTATTGCATCAGTGCTAGCCCTGTTCCTGTGCCTGCGTGCACACAATAAATTCGCGAAAGCAAAAATGCGGCAGACGGCGCAGCGAGAAATTCGTTTAAACAACGTGAACAGCCAAAAGTGAGGAAATCCGTGAAATCAACTGAAGATCTAGTGCTAAAGTGCAAATGCACAAAGAAAAAAATACAAATCGATATCAACTGCAGGCGAGACCACTGCCGATAACCATCGGCAGGCGGGTTTGAAGGACGAAATAGTAGTGGATGATGCAGATCGACGACGAGAGTACCTACCAGGCCGCCGATGTTCAAAGCTGAAGAAAAAAAAACACGTAAGTGGAGTGCAATAATTTTAGTAGCCTAATTAATGGAAGTAATAGAGGCCAACATCGAACATTTGAGAAAAATTGAAAACAATTTCAAAAAGGCCCCCAATAGAAACTATACGAAACCATTTCTTAATCAAAAGTTAGACCGAGTTAGAGAGTTAAGGAACATAATTGTAGACGATCTTGCTACCCTAGAGGATGTTTTATCTCAAAAATACGTAGATTCCAAGTACGTTGAAGTAAGAACGGTAACTAGCCGAATTTTTCACTTTATCGAGTTACGTATTGGTAGTGCACGAAATACAAACTACACATTTAAGACCCTTGCTCGTCTTGCGATAATCTGTAAAAAACTTAGAAAAGATCCAATACAATCCAACACAATGGCAGAACAATTTGACATTAAAACAGCAACCGCTATCGTACAGACGTACGACGGATGCTCAGCCAATTTAAATACATTTATTGATGGAGCTAACCTCCTCAAAGAATTTACAAGTCATAATCATATGGAGATGGCAGCAAAATTTTTAAAGACACGCTTGACTGGTAAGGCAAGACAAGGCCTACCTGAGGATGTAAAAACAATTGATGATATTATTGCAGATGTCAAAGCACGCTGTACCGAAACGATCACAGCACAAAATATTATGGCCAAACTTAAAGCAAGTAGCCAAAAGAACGATCTAGAAAAATTTTGCACGGATGTTGATTCGCTAACCACTCAGCTCCAAAACATATATGTGTCCCAAAAAATTCCGACAGAAATTGCTAAATCAATGGCTGCTAAAGCAGGTATTGATACATTGATAAACGGTATCAAAAATACCGAAACTAAAATAATCCTGAAAGCTGGCAATTACTCGTCAGTAAGAGAAGCCATTCAAAAGGTGAACGAAAACACTACTCAAGAGGCGTGCGAAAAACAAATATTCCACATGGTTGGTCAAAAGTTTACCAACAGGAATCGTCAGTATTTTAATGCTCAACGCGGAAACTATCGTGGGAGATATGTAAACCGCAATACAAGATTCAATAATAACAACAACCATCACAACAATAATAGGCAATATTCTGGAAACTACGGACGGGATCAAAATCGTTACAATCCAGAAAGCCGATACCGTAACAATGACTACAATAGACGGGGTGGTAGTCACCGCAATCATCCTAACAGAAATGTGTTTTACTCGGAAAACGGCAATCAGCCCTCGACTCAACCCCAGGTCGAGGCGGAAACGGAGCATGGGGATCAAATAATTCATCCAAGGAGATAAATATCTTCAATATAAATATGAATTGTTCTATATTTGTAACAGTCAAACTTGAAATGTGCGAAAAAATTTGCACACTTATTGTAGACACGGGTGCAGATATTTCAGTTATCAAGGAAAATATCCTGAACCCGAATCAAAATATATATCCCGCACAAAAGTGCATCATAAACGGAATAACCGAAGGAAAAACTGAGAGTATTGGACTCACATATACTAATATTAAAATTGACAACAACAAAATACCCGCGAATTTCCAGGTCGTAGATAAAAATTTTCCTATTTGTACAGATGGAATCTTAGGGAGAGATTTTCTGGCAAACTACGGCTATAATATATGTTTAAAATCTTGGTTATTGACATTTAGTTACAAAAATGAACACGTCGAAATTCCGATCGAAGACAAATTTTTTTCGTAATTCCACCTAGATGCCAAGTGATCAAACAAATATTTATTCCTGAGATAAAAGAAGACAGTGTAGTTATAGCCGATCAAATAAAACCTGGAGTATTCATCGGAAATTCAGTAATTAACAACAAGATTCACCCAGATAACCACATATCGTATAACGAAGTGTATGCGGAATCGCATTTTCATTCGCTATAAATCAGCATCGCACAATACGCGAAATGATGTGACACGACATCTTAAACAACTTGTATATAAATCGCCGATGCGATTCTTTAACGACTAACTGGAATGTAAACAAACAAAGTCATAACAGATGAAATTCAAGTTCATTGTAAAGTCGGAGCTATGAGAAAGATTATATTTTAGAAATAAACTAGAAAAACTTACATATTTAACATGCCTCCCGGGTCCAATACACCACCTTCGTCGATTTCCATACTGCGACAAACGGCGGCGGCGCCTAAAAGTGTGGAGAATGTTTGCCACCTTACCAGACCCATCCGGCTGTGCTGCAAATGGTCTGTTGCCTGCTTGTTCTGAACGACCAGACGCACCCTGCGAGGGCAATCAAACTATACACATAATCCGGTTCTAGACTGAGATTTGGACCATTCCAAACAGTTACAAATAACACCCCCGCTCAGCATAATCACTGTGACACTGCATCGCTAGGTATCAACGGAACACTTTTCCGGTAGGTACTACGGTGGTGGCGCACTGATTCACTCGGTGGTATCACACTTGATTTGGGCTATCTGCGGTACAAAGATGTCCGATGCGGTGCCAATACACAGCTATTTTTTTGCCGGAATTCGATGATGGATGAGCGCGAGCGGATTTTATGATCTAAATTACTGCACAAGCGGAATATTTCGCGACACGACGTCGAATCCACACCGAGCGCGTTTGTTTGTTTTGATGGAGACCGACGGACAAGAAGAATTCCCACAAACTGACAGATCGTTTATCAAGTCTGAAAAGTTCCGAACAAAATCGCATGGACTTGTAAGATTTGGTTTACAAACTTTGTATGTGACGTTAAGCATATGATAAAATAAAATGGGCATAAATTCAATCAACCTCAAGAGTGAGTTGTTGGTACAGTGGTAAGGGTTTGAATTGTGGATCTCGAGGCTCTGTGTTCTAGACTAGGATACAACTTTTTTTTATTTATGCCAATAATTTTAGACATCGTAATAGCGATTATGGAAAGTCGAAAAAAGTCGTCAGGAATGCATATATGGCCTCCACTTTGGTACGTATATAGCAGATTTGTGCATCTTATAGGATTAATTTGGTTTTTATATGATGATGTAAATCGCAAATTATACAGACCAAAATGTTTACTGGGCAGTTCATCAATGTACTCAATGTAAATAGCAGTACAAGAACTATCCCACATACATTCAAACCCAAAATAGTACCACTTAAAGATTACGTATTAGTTAATCCGAATAAACAAAAAGAAACTTCGACAAGAAGCCATCAACTAATTGATGAGCTAAATCTGTCGACTATACCAGATGAAGGTATTAAAAGCAAATTAAAACAACTTTGTCTGGATTTTAATGATATTTTTGCCCTGAAAGATGAACCGTTATCGGCAAATAATTTTTACAAGCAAACCTTAAGGCTAAATTCGGATAGCCCCACCTATATCAAGAATTATCGCATACCAGAAGCTCATAAAGCAGAAATGGATAAACAAGTGCGAAAAATGGTCGATGATCAAATAGTCAGACCATCAATATCTCCTTTCAATTCGCCAATTCTGATAGTACCCAAGAAATCAAACAACAACGAGAAAAAATGGCGACTAGTAGTTGATTTCCGCCAACTTAATAAAACCATTATTGCAGACAAATTCCCATTACCAAGGATCGACGAGATGTTAGACAACCTTGGACGGGCAAAATACTTTACAACTCTTGATCTGGCATCTGGTTTTCACCAGATCGAGTTAAACGAAAATTCTAAACATTACACAGCTTTCTCGAGCTCTTCCGGACATTATGAATTCAATCGTCTTCCCTTTGGACTTAATGTTTCTCCCAACAGTTTCCAAAGGATGATGACGATTGCTCTCAGTGGTTTACCCCCTGAGTGTGCCTTCTTGTACATCGATGACATCCTCGTAGTCGGATGCTCGGTAAATCACCATTTTAAGAACCTAGAAACAGTTTTCAAACGATTAAGGCAATATAATCTGAAACTGAATCCAGCAAAATGCAATTTTTTCAAACATGATGTTACCTATTTAGGACATCATATTTCAGAAAAAGGCATTTTACCGGATCCATCAAAATATAATGTGATTAAAAACTTTCCAGTTCCGAAAACCTCAGATGAAGTTAGAAGATTTGTCGCGTTCTGCAACTATTACAGACGCTTTATTCCCAAATTTGCTGATATAGCACACCCACTTAATAAACTTTTGAGAAAAAATGCAGTATTCGAATGGAACGAAGAGTGCAAAACAGCCTTTGAAACGTTGAAAAGGAAATTAATTTCACCTCCAGTTCTGAGATTTCCTGACTTCAAGAAAAACTTTGTCTTAATTACAGATGCATCGAAAGTAGCATGTGGTGCAATCCTTGCCCAAAGTTATGACAACGTTGATTTACCTATTGCATTTGCAAGTAAAGCTTTTACTAAAGGTGAATCAAATAAATCTACAATTGAACAAGAATTGACAGCCATCCACTGGGCAGTGTTACATTTTCGACCCTACCTAATAGGAACAAAATTCACAATTAAAACAGATCATAGACCTCTAGTCTATTTGTTTTCGATGAAGAACCCTACTTCAAAACTAACTCGTATGAGATTAGAACTGGAAGAATTTGATTATGATATCCAATATGCACAAGGTAAAACGAACGTGGGAGCAGACGCTCTCTCACGAATCCAACTCGATTCAGACATACTCAAGAACATGACAGTGCTCAAAGTTACCACTAGAGCCATGTCCAAGAAAACGGAAACTCAACCGAGTGTACAACATAATACTGTGAAACAAAACAGCAACGAGACTGATCACCTCAATGCGTTTGAATCACTCAACAACACCGAAATTTATGACCTACCAAAACTATATATAGAGCGCTATAAAAATAAATCGTATATATACAAAATATTGAACAAAAATTTAAAAAAGGTCTTGACACGAGAGTCAAGTACTCAAGTACCCAATCTAACAAACATGTTCGAACAAATAGAGAAATGGGCAAAAGAATTGAATGTTGAAAAAATAGCTCTAGCGCTATCTAGTACAATATTCGAAGTTATTAGTGTACACGAATTCAAAAATCAAGCCAATGAAACGCTTCAAAAACTACAAATACTGCTGTATATCCCGCAGCAAGACATACAAGATACAAATAGTATAACAAAAATTATTGCTGAAAACCATGAATCTGCATTTGGCGGACATGTCGGCATAAACAGACTATATCGTAAACTGAAAACAATTTACAAATGGCCTAATATGAAAGCCACTATTACAAATTATGTTAATCAATGCATAACATGTAAACAACACAAGCACACAATTAGAACTAACGAAAATTTCATGCATACGCCTACTCCGCTAAAATCATTCGAATCAATAGCCATGGATACCATTGGACCTTTTCCAAAGTCTAATTCAGATAATAGATACGCCTTGACAATTCAATGTGATTTGTCTAAATACGTCATAGTAAAACCAATCAAAGATAAGCAAGCATCCACAATTGCTAAAGCATTTATTGAAAATTGCATTTTGATATACGGAACACCTTCGATCATACGAACAGATCAAGGAACCGAGTACAAAAATGAAATATTCAATAAAATCTCTGAAATGTTGCAATATACACATATCTTTTCAACTCCATACCATCCTCAAACTATCGGAAACTTAGAACGGAATCATCGCTGTTTAAATGAATATTTGAGACAGTTCGTTAATGAATCTCAGACCGACTGGGATGAATGGATTCCTTACTATGCTTTTTGTTATAATACCACACCATGCACAGATATCCCTTATACACCATATGAACTCGTTTTTGGAAAAATGGCAACGTTACCCAATAACTTAAAGAATCCAACACGTATAGAACCAATTTATAACTATGATCAATATTATGCAGAATTAAAATATAAATTACAAGCAACTGCAATTAGAACTCAAAATATCATTGACAAGGTTAAGAATAATCGAAATACAAAGCAACAAGTCACAACAAAACCAATAAACATTGAAATAGATGATCTCGTAATGCTAGAAAATCCAAATAGAAATAAACTTGACAAAGTATATAAAGGACCCTATAAAGTAATCAATATAGCACATCCAAATATAACAATACTGGATGAAGCAACGAATATTCAACATACAGTTCATAAGAACAGAGTAATTAAAATTTAATTTATTTCTAGGCTAAGTGTAAAATGTAACGTAATGGTGAAGGTAAAATTTTATATTATTAGCATTTAAATTATTTGTGAAACATAAAGCCAGAGAGACATAAACTTTTTCAAGACTGGTTACACCACTCTTCCTTCAGGGGGGAGGTGTAGCATTCATATTCAATCTCACAGCATAAAACTAAACCCTATCACATGACATAGTCACATTCCAGAACTTTCCACAACTTTCTCTTTATTTGCATAATTGAGCGACGACCTCCAAACGTTGCAGTTCTTTTCTGCTTTCCTTTTATTGTTGTCATAAAAGACCATTAAAGCAAAACACCCTCGACGCAACCCTGACCATTTTCTTAATGCTGATGCAAGCGCAACTCAACAGCTGCGCGACACATTGGTAGCGTTTAACCCTGACGACCGACGCATCACACTGGCTCTGTGTTTTAGTTATACCTACCCTTTTTGTAAACTAGTTATAAAACATTCAAGCACCAGAAATACATGATTCATTCTGAAACGCAACGTTCTTCGTGTAAGTTCTTTCATTTCGGTCACAAAGCCTTCTCCGGCACCTTGCCACGATTCCTGGTATTCACGGCATTTCTGAAGGATTTGCCGTACGGTAAAGATCTGGTCCGTTGTCGACCGGCCGTCGATGAAGCCGGCTTGATAACTTCCCACGAACTCATTTGTTTTAGGTGACAGACGACGGAAGATGATCTGGGATAGGACTTTGTAGGCAGCATTCAAAATAGTGATCGCCCTGAAGTTCTCACATTCCAAATGGTCGCCTTTCTTGTGAATGGGGCAGATTACCCCTTCCTTCCACTCCTCCGGTAGCTGTTCGGTTTCCCAGATCCTGACTATCAGCCGATGCAGACAGGTGGCCAACTTTTCTGGGCCCATCTTGATGAGTTCAGCTGTGATACCATCCTTACCAGCTGCTTTGTTGGTTTTGAGCTGGTGAATGGCATCCTTAACTTCCCTCAGCGTGGGAGTTGGTTCATTTCCGTCCTCCGCTGCACTGGCATCGTCGTTTCCTTCGCTGCCGTGGGCTCCCGTGCCTACGTTCTCCACGCCGTTCAGGTGCTGATCGAAGTGCTGCTTCCACCTTTCGATCACCTCACGTCCGTCCGTCAAGAGGCCTCCGTCTTTATCCCTGCATATTTCGGCTCGCGGCACGAAGCCGTTGCGGGATGCGTTGAGCTTCTGGTAGAACTTCCGTGTTTCTTGGGAACGGCACAGCAGTTCCATTTCTTCACACTCCGCTTCTTCCAGGCGGCGCTTTTTCTCCCGAAAGAGGCGGGTCTGCTGTTTCCGCTTCTGTTTGTAACGTTCCACGTTCTGACGAGTCCCTTGCTGCAGCATTACCGCCCTCGCTGCGTTCTTCTCCTCCAAAACCATTCTGCACTCTTCGTCGAACCATTCGTTCCGTCGATTCCGTTCCACGTACCCGATGGTGCTCTCGGCTGCGTCGTTGATGGCTGCTTTCACTGTACTCCAGCAGTCCTCTAGAGGGGCCTCATCGAGCTCGCCCTCGTCTGGCAACGCGGCTTCGAGATTCTGCGCGTATGCTGAGGCGACATCCGGTTGCTTCAGTCGCTCTAGGTTGTACCGTGACGGTCGCCGGTACCGTACATTGCTGATGACGGAGAGTTTTGGGCGCAGTTTGACCATCACCAGATAGTGGTCGGAGTCGATGTTGGCGCCACGATAGGTCCTGACGTCGAGAATGTCGGAGAAGTGCCGTCCGTCAATCAGAACGTGGTCGATTTGAGATTCTGTCTGCTGTGGTGATCTCCAGGTGTAACGATAAGGGAGGCTGTGTTGGAAAAAGGTGCTACGTATGGCCATATTTTTGGAGGCGGCGAAATCAATGAGTCGTAGGCCGTTTTCGTTCGTTTGCTGGTGGGCGCTGAACTTACCAATCGTCGGTCTGAATTCCTCCTCCTGGCCTACCTGAGCGTTCAAATCTCCTATGATGATCTTGACGTCGTGGCTTGGGCAGCGATCGTACTCGCGTTCGAGCTGCGCGTAAAATGCGTCCTTGTCATCATCAGTACTTCCGGAGTGTGGGCTGTGCACGTTTATTATGCTGAAGTTGAAGAATCGGCTCTTGATCCTCAACCTGCACATTCTTTCGTCGATCGGCCACCAACCGATCACGCGCCTCTGCATATCACCCATCACGATAAAAGCTGTTCCCAGCTCGCGTGTGTTGCCGCAGCTCTGGTAAATGGTATGATTACCATCTCGGTCTCCACTACAGAAACCGAAAATGAAAGATAAGGAACTGATTCAACGGCAACGACTTTTAGCGCGAAACAACGGACAAGAATTGAAACTTAGATTGTATTAACCCTAGCCCAGCAGGGTAAACTGGCACAACTAGCCAATAATGGGCATACCACATGAAGTTTGAGATCCTAGGACTGAGCGAAGTCCGTTGGCCGAACTTTGGAGAACATAGATTGGTTTCTGGTCAAATTCTGCTATACTCTGACCTACGAACGGAACCGAGTCCTCGTCACCGTGGAGTTGGTTTCCTGCTCAGTGGTAACGCCCACGCTGTCGAAACCCAACCATGATCCAATGCTACGTGTTGCGTACACTTTACGTGTTCCGCCGCACCTAACTGTAAACCTCATTGATCGCTGACCTGCCGTTCCAAATACTTTGCTCCCGACGGAGTGGAGATGACGTGACAGCCGAGGAATGTCAGCGATAGCAGCGAAGCGAAGGAAGAAGAAATCAAACGTCAGCAGATGACTAGCAGAAAAGTGAGACACAGTTAGGTATCCGCAACGTTTAGCAGAACTTAAAATTAGTTAGTTTTTCCCTAAAAGTAGTGTTTTCCTACCAGTTATAACTAAATCTAATTATCAATCTAAATCTAAACGGTGAGAGGAAGTGTTTCATGCCTATATCTACCTTAAAACTAATTAAACTATGTTCACAGTCAGATCAGCAAGTATGTTAAAGTAAAGATTTGCGCCGGCTCTATTAAAACTATAATTACTTAAATCCTAGAGGTATATATCAAATCTACATGCAACTTAATATTAATTGTTGTTCTTAAACTAGCTGGTCGCGCAAAACATAATCCTAGAATCGATTGAACCCTGTAAAATTGAAGGAAACTTACAAACGTAAGTAGAGCTAAACAAAATCTACAACATAACCTAAACTTACGAATGTACTTATTCTAGGAAAATTTTATTCGCTGCACCAGTCAGCGTGCTAATAAACGAATTAAGATTTCGGAAAGTGTTGCATCTGCAACACTACGCGCTAACCGATGATTGCGCAATGCAAGACAAAGAGAACTTTTACAGTCAACTAGATGCTGTCGTGGATAAGATTGCAATAAAAAGTAATATGAAGATCCTCATGGGTGACTTCAACGCGAAGGTTGGTTCCGACAACTCGGACCATGAGCAACCCCGACATTGCGTCCGACCATCATCTTTAAATCAGCAAGAATCGGCTGCGCATTGCTAGGAACCATCGGGCGCTGGTTCAACAAACTCCGACTGGAAGAAGCTGCAGTGAAAAAGCCCTTCATCGAGGGGCTGGTGAACCGTTCTGCGGATATTCCGGAAGGTGGAAGCGTAGAAGATCAATGAAGTTTCATCAAGAACGCCTTCATCGCCACCGGCGAGAATAATTTGGATAAGCTACGCACCCAGAGACAGCAGTGGATCACAGATGACACCTGGAGAAAGATAGAGGCGCAGAAAAATTCCAAAGTCGCGATAGAGAGAGCGAAATAACGAGGATCCAAAGCCGTTGCCCGTCAGTGCTATTTAGCTCTCGGGAAGGAAGTGAAGCGTTCATGGAGGCGGAACAAAAGAGCGTGGGCGGACTCCCAAGCCGTTACTGTGTATCGTTCTCAAAGTCCTCTGCAAAGTGATCCTTAACCGGATACAGGAGAAGATTGACGCAACTCTCCGACGGCAGCAAGCAGCATTCCGTGCCGGACGATCCTGTGTGGACCATATTGTCATGCTCCGTATCATTCTGGAGCAAATCAATGAATTCCAAGAGTCTCTCTACCGGGTGTTCATTGATTACGATAAAGCTTTCGAGCGTCTCAAACACGGAAACATGTAGGAAGCTCTCAGGCTCAAGGGTATCCCTGAGAAAATTATCGGCCTTATTGAAGCACAGTACATGGCATTTTCATGCAGAGTACTGCACAACGGTGTTTTGTCCGATCCCATCTGGGCCGTTGCTGGAATGAGACAAGGATGTATACTATCACCTCTACTGCTCCTCATCGTAACCGACGAGATCCTGGTAGATGCGATTGACCGTGAACCAAATCGTGGACTGCCGTGGCAGCTTATTACCATGGAGCACCTAAATAACTTCGAAGTGGCTGTTGACGTTGCTCTTCTAGCTCAACGGCGCTCTGATATGCAGAGCAAGCTCGATGATCTTGCCGATCGCTCCTCAGCGGCAGGTTTTACCATCAACGTCAACAAGACGAAATCGTTGGATGTGAACACGGTCAACCCTTCCAGCTTTACGGTAGCTGGGCAATCAGTGGAGAATTTTGATAAATAGCGGCCGATGGCGGCACCAAGATCGACATAGGTGCACGGATCAAGAAGGCGAGGGCTGCTTTTGCGAGTTTAAGAAATGTGTGGAAAACAACCAGATCAGTCGGCACACCTACATCCGAATTTTTAACTCGAACGTGAAATCTGTGCTGCTATACTCACTCGATACTTGATGGGCTACAACTCGTAGCGGTGAGTCTACGCCGAAGAAGTATCCGCCTCCACTGGCCTCGGTCCTGGGCCAATCGCTTCCAGTCGCCCTGAACGTGCTGACCTCGTCACGAAAACATAATCGCCCAATGCTAATTACCTTAAAAAGGGATACGATGGGAACTGAGTAGAAAGAGATGTCTGTTTGCCTGTGGTGTTACTTTAGATCTAAAAAATTTCAAATAGCCAATGCAACAAAAGCAAATGAATGCAAAATGTATTTTTGATCTAGCTTAAGACGAACGACTACAGTAGACGTTCGCTCGGTGCAAACGCTTCAACTGCAATGGAAGGGGGGGGGGGGCGGCTCTTGGTAGATAAACAATTCTTTACCAAAATAAGCTATTTTACGAGACGTGCTACCGGTGGGCCGCTCATTGTTATTGTTTACATTTGATGTTATTGTTTTCGCGAAAAGTAGTATAACATGTGATGAGCGCCAATCAGATTTTTGCTGGCAGAGATGTTTTGGTTTCTAATGTGGCATGTATCAATCCCCCGAGCTGCATGATGTCACCAGGCTTGATAATCCTCCTCGAAATCAAAAGAGTTTTGCAACATGCTTTAGAGCGGTGTTTTGCTTTTGCCTCGTCGCGAGGGAGCGAACGAACCCCAAACAGAGAGGCAATAAAAACTGAGCAAGGAAGAGGGGAACGAAAAAAGAGCCGATGATTATTTCGGGGTTTTGAGAGCTTTTTGAGTGTGAATGGACGTGAGAAACACAACAAGAAATTATGAGTGTTGGACGAACTCCTCGCTGCGCGACAAGCTCGCGCTCGCTGCTGTTGAGGATTTGCGTTGTGATTTCTGAGTTTTATTTTCACTCCTCAGAAAATCGCCGAAAACGCTTCCTCATTTTCTCGCGAGGGAGTTTCTGTCAAGCCTGGATGTCACTAGCAGATGAAAAAAACGGTCTACGGATATTAATTAAAGGGGGCGGATAGACGCATTTTTGCAGATAAATGAACCTCGTTTATTGGATGGGCCTGTATCACATGTTATGCTAGCGAAAATGAAAATAAATGGGCCTATCGGTTGGACTTCAAAACTTGTAAACATTAAAAAAACAGCTGATTTGAAACGTCCCATAAAATGCCTTATATCTGATTGATAAAACAATACTCTTATATAACATTAAACATTGCGGGGGGGGGGGTGCTTCCACCTTCACCTTTCCTATTTTATCTCATGCATGGCAATCTTATTCTAGTTTTGATTTGCATTTGAACTGCCCCAAAAATTAAAAACAAACGTTTAAGTTAATAATTCAGGAATAAGTAGCTCTTAACTGGGTTAAATACTAGTTACACCTTCCAGATGTGATGAAAAATACATAAATTTTACTAATGTTATGCTAATCTTACTAGAATACTATCAAAAAATGCGAAAAAAAAACAAAAAAAAATTTTTTGGCCACCACTTTGTATGGAGCCTTGGTACAAGAACCTTACTTTCGTGAGGGAAACCTTATGAACCCGATGTTTGCTACTTTCAGTAAACATGAAATGGAAAACTCGCGTGTCATGCCTCGAGCCGGTGTTCTTGTCAACAACGCTATAGTTGCTTCACTCATCTCTGAACTAATCACCAGAGATGTATGTGCTATCACAATTAATGTATCTGTTGCAAACCTCAACAGGAAATACGTCTATTGTTCGGTGTGTTTACTGCATGATGAACCATCCCCTACGGATGCTTTCAAACATGTCATCGCATACTGCACTTCAAAAGGCCTTCCGCCAATTGTTGGCAGTGATGCTAATGCTCACCATATCATCTGGGGCAGCTCAGACATTAACTTGAGAGACTCCAGTTTGATGGAGTACTCAAGTAGTACAAGTCTTGCATTACTTAACATAGGCAACCGCCCAACCTTCATGGTATGTGCTAAGGAGGAAGTGTTAGACATAACGCTTTGCTCTAGTAGAATAAGTCATGAGCTGACCAATTGGCATGTGTCAGATTAAAAAACTTTATCTGACCATCGCTACATCTTGTTTGAACATGTGAATGTTACTTCGCAATCTTTGCGTTTCAGGAACCCCCGGTCAACAAACTTAGATCTTTTTACTGATTTGGTTGCGACCACATTTCATGGAACCTCACCATCTATTGACACTCCAAGTGATCTAGATGACGCCGTTGATACTACAAAAACCTTCACCATGGAAGCTTTTGAAGAAGCATGCCCTCTACGGTCTGTGAAGATCACAATAGGAACCCCTTGGTGGAAATCTGTTCTGGCAAAACTCAGGAAACAATGTAGAAAGAGTTGGAACAGACGATGTTCGGCTGGTTCAGAGGCTTTCAGATCGGTTCGTAAGGCCTACAGGTAAGCTCTCCGATCTGCTGAACGACCCGGCTGGAAAAACCTTTGTACAAATGTTTCCAGTTTCAGTGAAGTCAGTCGGTTAAACAAAATCCTTGCGAAATCTAAGGATTTCCGAGTGAATGAACTTCGTTTGCCGAATGATGAGGAAGTTCTGGAATGCTTATTCAGCACACACTTCCCTGGATGTGTGGATATTACATCTTCGGATGAACCTGATGTCTTTTCTTATAGTTATGATTCCCTGGCTTCGGCACGGAGTATTGTAACTACAGAATCGATTGAGTGGGCACTTAATAGCTTTTCTACTTTCAAATCTCCAGGGGCAGATGGGATTTATCCTATTTTGCTTCAGAATGGTTTTGATTATTTCAAACATGTTTTGAAAAAAAAAAAATACTTGTTTGCAGTTTTGCAACAGGGTGTATTCCCAAATCTTGGCGGGATATTGCTGTAAAGTTTATTGCAAAAGTGGGTCGTGCGTCGTATGAAGAAGCAAAGAGTTTCAGACCTATCATTGACCTCTTTTCTTCTGAAATGCTTATAACGCATTGTGGACCAACATCCGTGATGTTCATCTGGCCAACGTGCCTCTTCATGTGAACCAACATGCCTACCAATCTGGTAAATTCATTGTGACTCTTTTACACAAGGTTGTTTACGATATTGAGAAAGCATTCGCTCAAAAGCATTCTTGTTTGGGTGTTTGCTTAGATATCGAGGGTGCCTTTGACAATGTGCCTTTCAATGCCATATTGGAAGCCGCACGGAGTCATGGTATATCTCCAACAATTTCCAATTGGATTCATCAAATGCCCAAAAACTGATATCTCTTCTCGTCATTGCGTCTAGCAGGGATTAGGAAATTGAGTGTTTGTGGATGCCCCCAAGGAGTAGTCTTGTCACTGCTTTTGTGGAATCTCGTAGCAGATACGCTATTGAGGCAACTTAAAAAAAGTGGTTTTCTCGACTCCAACATTTCAAAAGGGCGTAACTGCATTTACCACAAATGCCTTCTCACAAAGCTGTGGAGCGTATCCCATCCCTCTTGAGCAATCCACTAGCACAAATAGAAAGATAAAATCCTCCTCTTTCGATTAATGGATGTGAATTGCGTGAGATGAATGAAATACGACCCACAGCTCTGTGAGAAGGCATTGGTTGCAAAAGCAGTTACGCCCTTTTGAAATGTTGGTGCCGACTTATGGTTTTGCCGACGCCTACCTAACATTGTTAGTTGGTATGTGTATCACCACCCTTTTCAACCTGATGCAAAGCGCCCTTCAGGTAGTTGAGGGTTGGTGTCGCCAATATGGCCTTTCCATTAGTCCGAGTAAAACATCTATTGTTCTTTTTATGGAAAGGCGAAACCGTAATGGCGTTCAACCTTTGCTTCTCTTTGATTCCGAAATCGATGTGACTGATCACGTAAAGTACGTTGGAGTCATTCTTGATTTCAAGTTTTCCTGGACACCTCACATTGAGTTCAGAATCAAGAAAGCTTGTTTGGCCTTCGGGCAATGCCGGCGAACCTTTGGTACAACTTGGGGTCTAAAACCTAAGTATATCAAATGGATATACACAACTGTTGTTCGGCCAATATTGGCCAATTGATGTCTTGTGTGGTGACAAAAGGGTGAAATGAGAACGATCCAATCAAAGATAGGCCATCTCCAAAGGATGTGCTTAATGGCAATGTCTGGAGCGTTCTCTTCAACTCCCACGGCAGCGCTAGAAGTTCACTTTGACGTTGCTCTACTACACATTTATGTCAAACAAGAAGCACTTTCTTGCGCTTGCCGTCTACGGGTACTCTGTCCAAAATTTACATCAAATCAAAAATTACATCGAAACAACTAGAAACACATTTTTATGCATAACTCTGCTACTGCATAACGAAATCGTTCCATTCTGTTTTTTTTTTTGATGAGCAACTGACCTGATAATGTGCCCAACCCATACAAGTTTGCTTAGGTTCTTAACTCGTGCGATGAGGAAGGCCCATTGCAAACATGTGCCCCGCATTACTCTGTTTTTCTTTGTAATCAATTTAAGGCTACACGGTCAAGCCACAGCAGTACCACAACCGCTTGGCATGTCCCTCCGTAATGAATAAGGCGATCTGGCATAAGAAAAACACATTCAAATCATTTTGGAACCGACCGTCGAAGGGACGACGTTTGCCAGTGAGTACGAAATGATAATGTTTGTGCGAGAGGAATACACACGACGCCGCACACAGGCGTAAATGGGCCAAATTCCTGGCCATAAGTCGAAAATTTTTTTCCAGGGTTTTTCACAGTCTAATATTTTTTAAAAATAAATGAAGTAATGCTTCATCATGTGGCAATCAATAAAATACTTTGGGATGCATATTTTTTTTTAAAATAAATGCCGAAATTTGACGATTTTCTCTACTGTTTTTTTCATTTGCATCATAACTCATCGGAAGAACTTCAATTATCGAAATATTGACAATTTGAAAAAATAACTGAGTATGTAACACAGTTCTCCTGATAAGCGTGTATCATTTAAACAAAAAACTTCACCTGGTTTCATTTATTTTGCTCTCTTACAGAAGAGTTTTCAAAATCATGTTTTTTGTCAATTTTGAACCATTTTCAGCATTCAAAAAGTTTTCAGATTCTGCAGCATTCCGCGATCTGGATAAAATTACAATTAAATATAAGGCATATCCTTTGTGAATCGCAAGAGAACGGGTACCAGAAAGTACCAGACGAAAAAATAAATCATTTTGAAATTTACACCTTTTTGACTAGTTTTTAGTTACAATTTATGTTCAATTTTGATATAACAACTTCGTTTCGACTACTTTTTCAATGAACGACCACTTATTCTCGGTAGATAGATCTTACCAGAATACAAATCTGGTCTTCTATCTCTTAACAAAATGTGTCAAATGGAATTAATTTAGTAAATTTGGGCAGAAATCTCCATACAGCGATAAACGCCTAAATGTATGCAATGCAGTAGTAATCTAATGTGGCTAGAGCTGTTGTGTTCAAAATTTGTTATAAAAAAATCAAAAACAACTCAAATAAAGAGCTCACTATTTGTAGCATGTAATCATATGTTGATGCACCGTTAAGAAAATATTTTCAGATAAATATTGTTTTTTATAGCTAAACTCATTGAGTTTTTCACTCAGTACTCCACGAACTTACTTTTATGTATAAAGTTGTGTTAAAATGCCATGTTTTAATAGAAAAATTCAAACTGATATATTCCACACGGCTACTATCATCATGTTCAAACTCCTAAAATTTCAATCCATGATTAATTTTTGAAAACACTGGAATGATGTGTAGTGGCACTATAAAAGTTACCCCAAAATGAAAATGTGATTCTCAAAATATCTAGAAAAAGGTACAACATTTAAACTGAATTTAAGGGATCGTTCAAAAATAACGGCCCATATTCCCAAAAATTGTGAAGATAGAACAATTGTTCAACAAGTTTCCCAATTATGACACTCCTTACAACTTTGCTGAAGACATAAACACGTTATCTACACTTATAAAAGAATTGAATTTCTCTCACACTTCTAGGAAAATTTCTATGAAACGAGGTGGCCCATGTTTCCAAACAATATTTTTCATGGAAATATAATTATTTTTCAGTTCTCTGTTGTCAAATAAAAATGTTCGACGCTTCAAGTGATTTTTGGGGGTGAAAATAAACGTTGTCCTTGGAGAGGTTATAGGAAATCATTTCTTGCCTTTAAGTGGATTAATATGGCTATTTATAATCCAAAATGCTTCCTCAATATCTAAATTCACAATTTTATCGCTAGTACATACATAATACACCATAAAAACGTGATAAAACTTTTTGGCCATGAATTGGACCCTGTTACTCCAGTGTGCGCCGCATGGAAAAAGGGGTTGACTCGGTCGGGTAAGAAAATTCCACACTTGCGAAAGCCGAATCTTGTGTGTGAACCTGTTTGCACACATTTTCATGCTTTTATGTTGTACAAATACCTTGGCTGGTGAGATGAAGATGATGATGATGACGATGATGGTGATCATTCAGTTAGCACACACCACAAGTTTTCACCCTGACGACGAATTTGTAGCGTTTGCACAATGTCATGAGGTATGCGTGGAAGGTTTGTGTGAGATAAAGTCTTCATATGAAAGCATTGGATGGGTTGGGCTGCTTGGAATCTGAGAAAAACTAGGGGTGGGTAATGTCTGAGACATAACCGCAATGTTGACGTAGGACAAAGGCGGGAATGAGGTTCCGACTTTTATATATTTAAATGTGCCCTTTCATTTCGCGCCCTTAATGCTAGAGCTAGGTAACTCGTTTTGGAAAGTGCGGATAAAAATGGCTGGTAAAACTCATCCTGGTATAAAACAAACTCTTTGTTGGTCTAAAATGTTGAATTAATATGTGTTTTCGGATTTTCAATTGACAAACTTGTGTTTATTGTGGTATACGTTCAGATATAAACAAATTTCTTGCGATTTCGCAAAACCAGTTACCTAGTTCTAGCATTAAGGGGACGATTTGAAGTCTTAAATCAGCTGATTTTTCGGTTCATTGTTGTCCGACCTTCGTAAATAAATGCATAACGGACCTATCAAATAAAAGGCCTATACAATGTATGCTGGCAAAATTCAAATCGGCGGAGTGATGTGTTGATTAAAGTTGTTATGTGATCCATTTCACTGAACGCAGTCATAAGATGTTAATTAGTTTAACCTTCCGTGACTCGCGCGGCCATCACTTGAGGGTTGAGCATTATTTCATTTTGAAGATAAATGTTCAACCGTTGTTTGAAAGAATTTCGTCGAAAGGATAAAATGATTATAATATAGAAAGGCGTTAAGCCATAGCTTCCCAAACATCATATTGCGATCGCAACAATCATTAAAATAACTAAAATTGCCGCTATGAAATGAACAGATAGCGCCACCGTAGCCATGTCTATTTGACACAACTCAATTGCTGTTAACGAAATTTTAGATAATTTCGATTGGAATTTCGTGAAATATTCTAGATTTGGCAATAATTTGAATAATTTTCACTGATCCTGAAAAAAACTTTTAAATAACAGAAGATTTCGGCAAGATAATTGAAAATTATCCACACTGAATGCTGGAAGCCATTGAAAACGGTCACCGCTTACTGCCGTGAATGAGATTCCTGGTTCTATCAGCTAAATAGCCGAGAGTCGTCGCAGGATAGGTGCGCAGCTGCGGAGGTGACATCCACTCCATTTGTGTGACTGAACCAATGAAAATGACGGAAGAAAACAGTGGTCACTGCTTTTATTCCCCAAGATTAGCAGATTAGGCTCCTCCCATTTGGCTGGCTTTCCAGGTTATTTCATTTGCATGACCCGCCCCGAATGCTCCAGATGCATCCATCAACTAATCAACCGAGAAATGATAAAATTGCCATTGAACGGATAGAGTAACCAAAATATTGGATAATTTCGATCAGTTTAATTCCAAAAATGTTTAAACCTAATTTTAGTCCGGATAGAATAATGCGTTGTTAAATTCTGGGTGGAACCATTAGGCCATTAGTGACCGGCTACATCATTATTGCTGGGCCACCAAGTATTCAATCTTTCACTTTTTAATTGCACCACACTTTTCTCGTTCAATGGAATTAAATTAGCTGATTCACAAACTCTTAAGAAATAATTTACAGTGGTCCTGAACAAGCCCGTTTGATTAATTGACGACTTTAGAAACGAAATGGCATGAATTCACCATGTCACGCAATGCGTGTTGGTTTTCTCCGTGCTGAATGATAAACGCCACCGAAAACTGGACCGCCGCTTGCTGCCGTGGATTAGAATAATGACCAGTTTCACTATTGCTGGCAACGATGCTCTGTCTTTTGCTTTTTGGTTGCACTACATCTCGATCGATGTGGGAATTATCCAATTAACTCTTGAGGAATCATTTTCGATGGTCCTGAAAAGGACCGGTTTGAATAATGGACGATTTTGATGCATTCACCATGCCACGCAATGCGTGTTGGTTTTCCTTGCTGAGTGCGGAGAATACTGGACGCCGTCGAAAATTTGCCCACTGCTCCGCTGCCACGGATGCGATTCCAGGCGCCTTCATCAGCACGATAGCCGAGAGTAGTCGCTGGATTGTTGTGCTGCTGCCTTGCTGGAGGTGACATCTACCTCCAACCTCATTGACTGATCCAACGAAAATGACGAAAGAAAACAGAGAACACTGCTTTTATACCCCTAGATTAGCAGATGAAGCTCCTCCCATTTGGCTGCATTGCAGTTTATTCCGTTTGCATGACCCGCCCCGCATGCTCCAGACGCTTCAAACGATTAATCAACCAAGAAATGAGAAAATTTTCATCCACCTCCACCCTCCTTGATTGATCCAACGAAAATGACGTAAGAAAACAGAGGGCACAGCTTTTATACCTGTAGATTAGCAGATGAAGCTCCTCCCATTTGGCTGGCTTCCAGTTTATTTCGTTTGCATGCCCCGCCTACATGCACCCAGACGCTTCAAACGATTAATCAACCCAGAAACGAGTAAATTTTCATCGAAAAGAGCCCCAAGCATTCATTCTTTCACTTTTTGGTTGCATCACGGTTTTCCTGACCGATGGAATGAATCCTGTTTAAGGAATCTGGACGATTTAAGAAAGAAAACTACATTATTTCACCATTTCACGCAATGTGTGTTGGATTTCTCCGCTCTGAATGCCGGATACCGTCGAAAATTGCCCCATCGCTTGCTACCGTGGATAAGATTTAGTAACCGGCTCACTGTTGCTTAGGCACGAGTATTCAATCTGTACTATTTGGTTCCACTACATCTTTACTATTTGGTTTCTCGATCGATTGATGAAAATTATCCGCTCATGAGTTATCATTTTCGGTGGTTCTGATAAGGATCGTTTGGTTATGAATTCACCATGCCAAGCAATGCGTGTTGGTTTTCTCCGCGCTTAATGCTGGGCCACCGAAAACTGACCTGCTGCTTACTGCCGTGGATAAAATTAGTAGTCGATTTCACTCTTGCTGACAAACGGAGCTGTCTTCCACTTTTCGGTTACAACACTGTTCTCGATCGATGGAGGTATAATTATTCTTAACTCTTTTGGAAAGACTTTCTGTGGTCCTGAAAAGGACCGTTGGAATAATGGACAATTTTGATGATTTCACCATGCCACGCAATGCGTGTTGGTTTTCTCCGCGCTCAATGCTAGGTGCCTCCGAAAACTGGTCTGCCGCTTGCTGCTGTGTTCAGTGGATGAGATTCCTGGTACTAACAGCCGAGATTCGACGCAGTTGATGTGCAGCTGCCAGCTGTGGAAGTGACATTCACCTCCATCCTCCTTGATTGATCCAACGAAACTGACGAAAGAAAACAGAGGACAAAGCTTTTATACCCCTAGATTAGCAGATGAAGCTCCTCCCATTTGGCTGGCTCTCCAGTTTATTTCGTTTGCATGCCCCGCCTGCACGCACTCAGACGCACCAAAAGATTAATCAACCCAGAAATGAGTAAATTTTCTTTGAACGGATGAAGTTACCAAAATATTAATTCGAAAAATGTTAGAATTAAACAATGTTTCACTCAAAATGGTCTTAATAGGAAAATGCGTTGCTAAATTCCAGGTGGAATCATTAGTGACCGGCTTCGTAACTGTTGCTGAGCCATGAAGCATTCAATCTTTCACTTTTTGGTTGCACCACATTTTTCTCGATCGATGGAGGAAAATTATCCGAATCATAACTCTTATGGAAATAGTTTCGAAAATCCTGAAAAGGACCGGGACGTATGATGGGCAAATAATTTGCATTATTTCACTCCGCCACGCAATGCTTGTGGGATTTATCTGCGCTGAATGCTAGACGCCGTCGCGAATAGGCCCGCCGCTTGCTGCCGTAGCTGAGATTTATGACCGGCTTCACCGTAGCTGAACAACCACCAAGCATTCAATTTATCACTATTTGCTTTCACTTTCACTGGAGGAAATTTATCTAATTAACTCTCTAGGAATCATTTTCGATGGTCCTGAAAAGAACCGTTTGAATAATGGACGATTTTAGGAAGGAAATGAAATGAATTCACCATGCCACGCGCAGTATTCTCCGCGCTGAATGCTGGATGCCGTCGAAAACTGGCCCGCCGCTTGTTGCCCTGGATGCGATTCCTGGTGCTATCGATAGTCGAGCGTCGTCGCTGGGTTGATGTGCCGCTGCTCAGCTGGAGGTGACATTTACCTTTGTTGGTTGTTCCAACGAAATCAACGAACTGCGAACTGCTCTCTCCTCGACGGTGGTCGAAATGGAACTGACAATCAGCTCTCGCATGATCGCATTACTTCCTGCGTCGTAGCTCCACCGCACGATGTGCACCAATCAGAGAGCGTTGGTAGACTGAACGAGAAAATTTGTCCGCTACCCATATTTATAGATTTCAGCGATTTCAATGTCTGACTTTAAAACAACTTTTCAACTATTTATCAATGATTTTTAGGTTCACCAAATATTACAAATTGAACGCGGGAGTTTCATCTCTCGAATAACGGGATTTGTTTATCATTTCGTTCAGTGGGAAAGATACAGTGAGCGTTTAAAATCTTTCACTCAAACGTAACGCTCTTGGGTTCATAAATTTTGAAATGACACCGGGTATAGAAAACAGAGACGTAGTCCTACGTCAAAAAAAATCAAGTTAGTCAAATGATCATGATTGTATAATGAAATAGTTTACATGTCATTATGTAAAATCAATCATGATAGTTCGTATCACATATCACTATTCAAGTTTTATTAAGAATAGATAAGGGCAAGTTTTGGTATGCTGCTTGTCGGTAAACGATTAAAATAAATGGTGAATTAGTTTGAATAAAACGAGCTCAATCGTGAGCATTAGGGTGACCCAAACTTATATTAAAAAAACCCTAATCAATCCACCTAGAGGTGATGGCACCTTTCTCATGCCATTGAAAACTCATTTCAACAAAGGACGTGGCCAGCCCCGTTATTGACCTTAATAATGTTGGGAGTTCTCGAACTGTGCACATTGAGAATAGTAAGCTTATCTCAAGCACTATTCATTGGTTCTCTGCGCAATTTCGATTGTTCCGGTCAATCACGGAGTAGCAACTACGACATGTGCGGTCATCTACACTCAGCGAAGTAAACTACCGAAATTTATCAAAATACCTTATGAATTTTAGCCATAACTGTAAAGTATGGATGCCATAAGAATACCTTATGAAAATTGAACATGCTTATTATGACATAATTACACAAGATAAACTTATGAAAAGAGCAGAAAAATCGTAAAATGATGCAGACTGGAATCGATCCATGAATGTCGAGATCACTGAGCTCGTGCCCAACCCACGCTATCGACGCTTGAGAATTTGGAGTTGCTAAATGTGTATAAAAGCCAAACTGTGAGTCGATTTTGCGCCATAAACCGACATTATGAAATTCATTCTAGCCGTTATGAATTGTTTAAACTTTAAAGGCCATTTCATAAGTTAGACTTTATGATAATATTAGGTTTATTTGCCTGAGTGTATGCTCTGCTCTGCAGCTCTGTATTGAAAACCCATTTCAACAAACTCAAATGGCATGTTGATGAATATCGCATACGTTCAACAAAAATCCATTTCATGGCACCAAAAATCGTATCGTTTATCTAGCTTTTAATGTTTGAGCCTGAACCTCTAATAAAGTCTCAAGCTTAAATTTTGAGCCGCCATTTTGGATTTAATCTGCTATCTTGGAAATTCTGCTCGTTATTTTTGGACTCCAGATTTCTTCCCCGTACCAGATATGCTCATATTGAATGGTTTTAGGGCCTAAAACTCCATTAATCAGCCGCCATTTTGAATTTGGAGCCGCCATCTTGGATTCTAGACCACCATCTTGAATATTTTGGTCGCCATTTTTGGAGTCCAGCCAGACATCTATCCTATACCAAATACATATACCCATAATTCATGATTTTAGAGCCTAAACCTCCAATAAACAGCCGCCATCTTGAATTTTAATTTAATTTAATTTAATTTAATTTTAATGTTCAATGTGAAGAGGCTGCAAGGTCGAAAACGGTGTAATTGTCTTTTATATAAGGCCAGTTCTACCTGTGCTGGTCCAGATCACTGTAATGGCACAATGCGGTAAAATTACGGCTCGATTCGTGCTAACCTCCAAAAAATCGACCAATGGGAAGTGCCCTAAAAGTGAGTGAACTTTTTTGCGCACAGACATACATACATACACACATACAGACATCATATCAATTCGTCGATCTGAATTGATTGGCATATGTGACTTGACCCTCCGTGCCTTTTATCGGAAATTCATTTTTTGAGTGTCCATACAAGAAAAATTATTTTACTTCTAATGTGATGGCGCCATCTCTGAGAAAAACAAGCTTTGATTTTTTACTATTGTTACCTGCGTTGTTGGCTTCACGCTCTCCTACAAACGTATACCATGATTGTGAGACTCCGCACGCAGTACCCTTCGTAAACATGTTCCACTAACACTACATGGCGCACATCTCTATAAAAAGGCGAGTTCAGCGCTGAACCCATTCTATCATTTCCAGAGCACCCGGAACATGTGGCAACCTGCCCGGGCTCCCCTGGCAAAGGGGGCTTCTGCGTCTTCGTGACGGAACCGTGAGACCAGCAGTCGGTGGCATTGAGAGGCCGGGGCATACATCGGACCCCTCGCACGCCCGGTAGGACAAGAACATCACCTGCACACGGGTTGCACCCAACCATTAGATCCCGTCCTCGCGGCGGAAACATTTTTTATCTAGCCGGCCTGGCTGACGGAACCCGAGAACCCTTGTCTACGAGGTGTTCCGGCTACCACGAACGCGGAGATGGTACTTAGCCTGCCGCGGCGACTCGGCTCGGCGGCCTACACGACGTTTGAAGGTCTTCGAGTTGAACCAGCGGCTGTGACCCGTGGTCCAAGCTCGCCCCTCACGTGAGGATTGGTGGGGATCCTATCACCCCTATCAACTTCCTCGGGCCCGAGGCCGCCCCTTCAAGGCACATCAGAACCCCGGGGCCACAAGCGAAGCAGTCAGTAGGAATCTCATGCCAGCGTCCGCTGGGGCGCCGAAGCAATCCGGATGTCGAGACTCCCGGACGGAGAACAGTCTCAGTTAAGTAGGTATGTCGTACGTTACCCCCGCCCGCTAGCTAGCATGTCAGCGAAAGGGCCCCACCTCAGCAATCGGCCGCACCAAACTAATCTTTAACCACTAACCCGTTTTTTTTTTTTAAAGTAAATAAATTAAGTAAAATGTATCTAAACCTCTTTTTCACACTTCCCTCTTTTTCACACTTCGTCTGCATGCAAGTTCGTGTGGTCGTTGTCCCTTTGTCCGCTTCTGCAGAACTTTTCGTGAGATCCTTCAGCAAATTAAGTGCCGACCCTAGGAAGGTATCCGACCCTGGGAAGGCTAGTCGGTACTTACCAGTACGGAAGGAATACGGGTGAGCTAGTTTAGAACGTGAGGAAGTCCACTGCGCAGACGTAAGGACGTCACCAGCAGTTACAAAATCAATTGTTTTGGACTCACACAAGCTACGTTCAAAATTTGATGGAAATCAATTGAGGGCAGTCGATGGACGTTCTCGATAATGGCAGATCTCTCGTGGAAGTGGATCCGGCCCTTTGATCAGCACGGAATTCACCGACGCCGTTACGTCTCAAACTAGGCGTACCTTGCCAGGTTTCCATGTGTTCACCACGACGTTCAGTAGCAGATACCATACAGCTGCCGATAGTGTGCTCCAGAGCTCTCTGCGCTATGGGCATTTCCCCTCGACTGGTATTCCTCAATCTGTCGACGGACGTTTACTTTCAGCGCTGGACAGCGCTTTAATTTCCGATCGAATGACTGCATTCGTCGAAGTGTCTCGTGCCTCGCTTTTCGGTACGGCAAATGATGTAATTGACCATTCTTCCAGCACGCATCAGGTCATGGAGCTTCTGATTACCCATCGTTGTGACGGACTTACTTACCTTACCGGTCAGGCTAAGGCCGGGGGGGCCTCTGCTGTACATAGTAGCCGCCTCCATTCCACGCGGTCCATGGATGTTTGTCTCCAGTTCCGCACTCTGCGTAGGGTCCGCAGATCGTCCTCCACTTGGTCGATCCACCTAGCTCGCTGCGCTCCACGTCTTCTTGTACCGGTCGGATGACTCTCGAGAACCATTTTAGTCGGGTTGCTATCCGACATCCTGATGACGTGACCCGCCCATCGTAGCCTCCCAATTTTCACGGTATGGACGACGGTTGGTTCTCCCAGCAGCTGATGCAGCTCGTGGTTCATTCGCCTTCTCCAAGTCCCGTCTTCCATCTGCACTCCGCCGTTCGAAAACTCCAAGGGCGCGTTGGTCCTCTGCACGTAGGGTCCATGTTTCGTGCCCATAGAGGACGACCGGTCTAATCAACGTTTTGTAGATGGTTAACTTCGTGTTACGGCGAACTTTATTCGATCGTAGAGTTCTGCGGAGTCCAAAGTAGGCACGATTTCCTGCCACAATGCGCCTCTGAATTTCTCTGCTGGTGTCGTTGTCGTCGGTCACCAGTGAGCCCAAGTACACGAATTCTTCAACCGCCTCGATTTCATCACCGTCGATATGAATTCGGGGTGGCGGGCGCGGTGATTCCTCCCTGGAGCCCTTTGCCATCATGTACTTTGTCTTCGACACATTAATGACTAATCCGATTCGCCTGGCTTCACTCTTTAGTCGGATGTACGTTTCCGCCATCGTCTCAAATTTGTTGGAATATTTTGGGCCAGCCTAATATATGTTGCGATGTTTATCATCATTGCCCTGTGCCGACCCTGCCTAATGTATGTATGCTTGTTATTGTTTGTACATATATTGTTGTAAATAAACCGACCGCCGCGACGAGCAGACCTACTTTGTGTTGCTCCCGTGTTCTCCGCCGTTACGCGTCCGAAACATTCCCCCGGTAGTTTGTTGTCGGTCCCCTGGGTAGCTTTGTGGACAGTGTTGGCCTCAGTGAGTATTATCCAACAAAATTTACGAGCAATGATATCAATATCATCGGCGAAACCAAGCAGCTGAACGGACTTCGTGAAAATCGTCCCACTCGTGTTTATCCCCGCTCTTCGTGTTACACCCTCCAAAGCAATGTTAAACAGCAAGCACGAAAGACCATCACCTTGTCGTAACCCTCTGCGAGATTCGAAGGGACTCGAGAGTGTCCCTGATACTCGAACTACGCACATCACTCGATCCATCGTCGCCTTGATCAACCGTATCAGTTTATCCGGGAATCCGTATTCGTGCATAATCTGCCATAGCTGTTCTCGATCGATTGTATCATACGCCGATTTGAAATCGATGAACAAGTGATGTGTGGGCACGTTGTATTCGCGGCATTTCTGCAACACCTGGCGGATGGCGAACATCTGGTCCGTTGTAGCGCGTTCACCCATAAATCCAGCCTGATATTGCCCCACGAACTCTCTTGCAATCGGTGATAGACGGCGGCATAAAATTTGAGAGAGTATCTTGTAGGCAGCGCTCAGTAGTGTGATCGCGCGGTAGCTCCCGCAATCCAACTTGTCGCCCTTTTTGTAGATGGGACACACGATACCTTCCATCCATTCCTCCGGTAATACTTCCTCCTCCCAAATCTTGGTAATGACCCAGTGTAGTGCTCTCACCAGTGCTTCTCCACCGTATTTTAGAAGCTCGCTTGGTAGTTGATCTGCTCCAGCGGCTTTGTTGTTTTTCAACCGGCCAACCTCCTCCTCAATCTCTTGAAGGTCAGGGGCCGGAAGTCTTTCGTCCTGTGCACATACTCCTAGATCTGTTACCACGCCACCT